>NC_051441.1:1649368-1701292 GCF_001649575.2 Kryptolebias marmoratus | reverse complement strand
ATCAAAATTAAACGAAATAAACATTTGAAATATATGAGTTTGTATGTAATGTATGAATATAATATACAAGTTTCACTTTTTAAATGGAATTACTGAAATCAATCTACTTTTTCATGATATTCTAATTTTATGACCAGCACCTGTACATCCACATCTCCATCTGACTGAACACCAGTTTCCTGTGGCGTCTAGCACCCCCCCACACTTCTTGTACCTGCAGCTTCCATCCCATACCTGAGGAATGCCAAGCAATGAGGTACAACAGAGGGCCTTCAGATCAATGTGAGCCAGTGGGGAGGTGGGGGGGCAGGAATGAGTAATTAGCACTAATTAGTGGCAGTGATTAACCACACAGGGGAACGTGGGGGCCGGAAGGGAGCAGATTGATAGAGCTGGCCCTCCTAACCCATAGAGGCTCCACTGCATCTTAAGCAGGGGCGTTGTGGGGGTGCGGCTGCTTGTGGCTGCCAGCCAGATGCTTCAGCGGCCATAAATAAAGGTGCAGCATCCAAAGAGCATCCCTTAAAGCCATTCTGACAACAGGAGGGGGGAGAACTGCTGCTGCAAATCAAACGTTGTCAATTCGCTCCACCCTAAGGCAGGGTTACTCCGAACACGGACCCTTCAGCCGTTTCAGAGAGGTCGTTTGATTCTGAGCAGCTAATTGAAAACAGTATTGATCTGGTTATTGAATAAAGTGTGTCCATCTTGGGCAAATTTCCACAGAAAAAAGATTAAACTATCTGTTATCAGATATCAGCCTTGTGCTTCTCCAACAGGAGATCAAAGTCAGGAAAATTAGAAAATTGGTAAATACTAAAAGGCAATCAGATTACCAAAAAAAATAAATAAAAAAATGCCTTTGTGAACTTTTCCTTCTGTGCAAACTGAATTTAGTTGGTCTACATGCTCACGTGATTTGAAAAAACACAAACTCTTTATAGAAAATATCTGTTAACATTCTTTGGGTCCAGTTTCTTTAACTTGTTTATTGAAGAAAAGTTTAAAGAACTGAGGGGAAATATCTCATGTTCTGCTCTGCCTCGCTGCCTTACAACAGAAACAAGCTCCATTGTTGCTGAAAAATCTATTAAATCTAATCAGTGAACCACAGTGTCCCAAGCTGAGCAACTCTCACTCCTCCAATGAGCTGACCAACCCTCTGACCACTTGGTGAAATTGTGTGGTCTGGGACAAAAACAGGAGCACAGAGTGAAATCTAGTGAACATGTCTGCACAGCGCCACAGCTGAGCGAGCAGCGAGGAACCGCGTGGAGCCTAAACAGAAGAAACGTAGTCGAGTGAATAAATGTCACCATGTTTGCACGAGTGGCTTCACCGAACCGTAGTCCGAACGAACTCCAACCAGCTCAACGACAGGCAACTAGCCTTTTGCTAATGTAACTTTAAGCTAGTTTTTTGATACTTTTAGTTTTTAGGTATCCTTTTGCCACTTTCACACAGAAAATGCAGTTTCTCTCGATTAATTCTAAATGTTTTTATTATTGTTTATTAAATGTATACCCACCACATCCAATTTTTATTAAAAAAGATGAAGCAATTTGGTCACAAATGTCTAAAGGCTAAAACTGAGCTTAATTTAGTCCAATATTAGAAGATGATTAGAAACTGATTAAAACCTGCATTTAGCTGCAGTTTCAGCATGTTTGGCTGCTATAATGTGACACAAATGAGCATTTGTACTTCTCATTATTGAACTATTTGGCTATATAAGGGAAACATAAATAAAACGGCCACTTTGGTGACTGAAAAGGCAGAAAAAAAAAGCTAACATTTTTAATTGGTATTGAACTTACGGTTGGTGCTCTCTGGGAGTGCAGCATTTACGGACTTCGGTTATAGAATCAGCATGTTTTTAGTTTCTAATAATTAAGCATAAAATATACATTTTGGGGCTAAATGAGGGTTACGGTCAGAGTCAATACTGAAATCAAATTATGAACCAATTTTCTTTTTCACTGACTGATTGGCAGAAGGAAAGACATCCTGCAACAGGAGGGGAAAAAACAAAAAACATTTTTGTTTTTGTTCAAACTAGACTTTAGAAACAATTTGCAGCTGGCAGTAATCTGTTCTTCAGTGTGAGAGCCATTACTTGTATAAAAGTTTTAACAAAATTAATTTAGCACACTGATTTGATTTGATTTGATTCAGTTTGAATCCGAATAAAACAATCAGTATTCTCATGTTACACGCAGTTCATTTAAAACAGGCTTTTTAGGACAATTGATTTCAGACGAGGATAAAACTTTTTCTCATTTCTTATAAAATAAAAATATCAGTGAGTCAAACAGAGTGGCACAGACAGAGGAGGACAATGTGAAAGGTGAACTAGTAATTACAGTTTGTTGGCTCTGGTTTTGTAACTAACCTGAAGCCACCTGACCCGTGAAACACCTGAAGATTTTCCATCTATTTCTGAATATCTCATATCGAGGCTGGTAAAGTTTGGCTGATACTTGTGTAAAAGTAGCTGCAATAAAAAGTCTGAGTGAGAAATTATTTAAGACCCTCCGTGAAAGCCTTCTCTGCACACTAACACCTTCATCAAGGTTTATCTGATCAAAATAACCAACTAAAGCTTTCATTTGTGAATCTGTTCTGATCAGGACCACAGCTGCAGAGTTTACCTGGTCTTTTACTTGTTAAGAAGTAAATATACTGAATAACAAAAGGTCAAAGTTTACAAAAAATGTTAAATGTTCAGGGAATCAGTTTATTGTTAATATTTCCAGCTACTACAGCATTTTTTTTTGCCTTACCCTAATTGATAATGGTTAATTTTTAAGCAAGGCTGTCATTTAAAATTGTGTCCTAGGCCGGCACTTAACTAACTTTAAAACAAAGTGTTGATATAGTAGCGTGTTTTCTGTCTTTTATGCAGATATAGAAGCATGACAACAATGTTAGCTGTTCGGTGGAAACTGCCCAGCAGGTAAGATGCAAATTTTACAAAATAACATGTAAATCAAAAACAACCAACAAAAATCAATCATTTAGTAAATCTGTGCATATGAAATTTGAACATTTACGTCCTCTTTGAATCTGTCACACAGTTTAAATATTTCCTGTTTGGAATGAGTGCTGCATCTTTTCATATTACAAATATTAAAAGATTTCAATTACAGAAATAAACACTCAGAAGTAGAAAAAGCTCTCCTTGGTAGTTAACTTGCTCAGCTAGTTTATAATTAGCTGACAGTCTTCTTTGCCCAGACCATTATGTGCCCTCATGCACCTGATTAAATGTGAGCACCTGTTGCCGTCTGTCCTCCCTCTGCAAACCGAAAATACCAGACACAGCAGCTTCTTGGGCAAACTTGTCAAATTTCTGCAAATTCAGGTGGAAAAACAAGTTTCTGATTAAATCTGCAAGGCTGAAAAGTTTGGAGGAGAACATCCTCCATATGCTGGCTGATGTGTCCAGAGGTCAGTCAGCTGAAGCAACAGACGGCTACTAACAGACTTTAAAGAGCAAACTGAAATAAGCTGTTTTTTTCTTCACTTCTAAATATGATATCTTCTTATTTGATGACCTTATTTAATTTTTTTTGTCCATTTGAAATAGACTTTGGATGCCTGTCAGAACACCCCTCAACTTTGCATATAGTAGTTTTGCATGCACCTAAATGATTATCACTTTGTGCTCAGTACCAAACACACATATCTACATGCATCCAGTCCTGTGACACTGCAGACAGTGTGTGTGTGTGTGTGTGTGTGTGCAGAGACACCGGCTCCATGCAAGCCTGCACAGGATCAAACTCAAGTAAAACAAGGAGCGTTACCGTTACACATTCTCAAATTTGTAGTCTAGTAAAATAAATCATCTACATTGGGAGGTGCGTAGATTATTTCAGACACAGACTCTTGACAGTCTGGATGTACTGAAGTGGATGCTGCTTGTATGAAATGCAGAGAAGGAACAAAGCAGCCTGCGTCTGTTTTCACAATTATTTTTGGAGCTTGATGCATGATTTAAATAAAACTGCATTTTTAAATGTATTCCGTCTGGAGCTCCAAGACAATTTAGAAAACACTAACACTTGTATGAAAAATAAAAAAAATAATAATTCTGTTCACCCTCATTTTAAAAGTGAACTCCAGAACATTAAATCCTGAACACTGAGGCGGAGGTGGGTACGAAGTGACCTGCAGCAGAGGGCTTCCTTTCAGAGCTGAGAAGCACGAGAACGGAGGGATTAAAGGTGCAAAGGTATGATTTGGTGGCGGTAAAAACTAAACCTTCTCCTGACAAGATATTTCTATAAAAGCTCCTGCAACACAACTAAAAACAGATTTTACAAAAAGCACAACAACAAATCAGAAGTTATGAGAAAAAAACTAAAGTTTTGAGGTTTCTCTAAAAGTATTGTATTTTCAGGCATGGTTATTTTTAGGAAATTTGTTGCTCCAGTGTATTGTTTTCATTTTTACTTTTTTTTGTTCTTCATAAAATGTTCTTTATATTTGCAATAAGCTTCCCCTCCATTTTGTTTCCTGAAATTTAAGCTTTTAGTTTTGTAGAATTTCAAATAATTGTGGTTTTGACGTAGTGGTTGATCCTCCATGTTAACAGCTGAACATTAAAAGACTTTTCTTTTTATTATCATCACCATTATTGCTATTACAGCTATTGGCCACTTTTCAGATGTGTAAAAATTAGGCGCTGTAGAAAGTTTAGAAACATTTTAGAGTAACTATGTCATCAAACTGACCTCATGAAAAACCTACATTGTGTATTACAGCTTTTAAAGTATTAAATTCTGTCACTAGAATCGACTGAGCAGGAAGGAAGTTGTTCTTGTTTAGAATAAAAATCAGATTAGCTGCAGATTCAGTGAGTTTTAGCATCACACCCTGCCATAAGCAAATGAAATCTGAAATTGAAATGTAAATAAGTGAAGCCAAGCTCTCTGCCGTCTGAAGGTGTGTTGGTTTTAACGAAGTGACTCACACACACACACAGCTTGAAAACAAACGACATGATAACGACATGGCGGGCCAGGCTGAGACGCTCTTTGAGCCTTTGTGACAAAACAAGCGGGACGCTTGATTTTAAACATCAATTACTTTAATTAGTGTCATTCTCCAATCACCAATAAGAGCCGTGAATGTGCGGGGCCATGTCTGTGACAGCCGCAGAGATCTGTGGCGAAGCAGGGGGCTCTTAACAAGATAAGCCCCGAAATCAGCGAGCCTGAAGGAACATCACCTGAACAAGAGTGCTGATGAAAATGACTGGAGTGTCGGCCTGCGTGGAAACAACTGAAGTGTTGTTCACACGTCTTATCGTGAGACAAGCCAACAACACAAGAAGCACTACAGCGGATAATTCCTATCACTTGTTCAGCTGAGAAAGAGGGATCATCCTTTTGTATGTAAATGATCCGTTTGGATCTTTTTATCTCCGCTAAAGATTGAGAGAAGAATAAAGATTTGTACTTATACAAGGAAACTGATAAAACAGCCGAGCCAAAGCCCGTCTGAGGAGGGGAAAAAAAAAAAACCATCTGGACACCGATTGTTTTAAATCTTCTGCACTTTTGGAGCAATTTGTGCTGAAAACCCCACTGCAGCGTTATCTTCCTCAGCTGTCAGAAAAACCTCATTATTGCACCAAATCGTCTCTGCGCCTTCATGAAGTGTTGTTTTTTTGACAATTTAGTTTTGCAGAAGCCGTTTGATTCAAATATTTATTTTTATCACCTACTGCCATAAAAAGCAGGAGATCAAATAATTGCATTCATCTGGCTGTTAGCAAAATGTTTAAAGAAGCAGTGGACGGGTTTTAATGAAGCTCTGAGGGAGCAGCTATGAACTGATTAACCCGATTCAAGATGGCCACCACAGCTAAGTGACCTAAACACAAAAATGGCGATAACTCCGTCACTTTTACAGATAAAGCAGCTGATCACACAAGCTCCTCGTTTCATGGAGAGTGTTTGCACTCCTCCAATAAATGCTGCTTTTATTTGCTTTCTTTTTTAATCCTTTTTGTTTTTAGTCCCATAAATATTTAAGTCCAGACATTGTTCTTATTTTCAAACTGCAGGTAAAAGCTGCTAACTAACCACTAGTTTATATGAAAACATTTACTGTAACTCCAGACGAGACAGGAAAAAGAAAAACCATCTCATGTCAACAACGTTTACAAAAATGACTAATCAGGAGATGAAACCGAATCCTAAAATAATAGTTATCAATTTTTTTTTTTTTTTGGGCAGGATTTCTGTTTGTTCAAAGTTTTTTTCTTCTTCTTTTGTTTGAAGAATCGATGGTGAACAGCTTGCAGAACTTTTAAGCAGATTTTGTTTTTGGAGACAACATTTGAAGTTCAAGATTTCAGAAAGTGTTTGATGAAAGTAGGATTTGTTTTTCACAAAATAAAAACCTAAAATATCTCTAAGCAACCTGTTTTGATACTGTAATAGAACGGGGGTGTAATGGGGCAAATCAGGAAAGCAATCTTCTGTTTAATTTTATATTATAAAGACTTTAACTGGAAAATTTATTAGCTTTTTGGACACCAATGCAGTGATATGAAACAAATAGAGCACATTGAAGATGTTTGATAGTTATTGGTCTTTTAATAGGGTTTGTTGACAATAATAAAAAAAAAAAAAAAAAGGCTTTTACCGAAGTCATCCATAAAAGAAATGCAAGCGTCTACTTCCCTCCAAACATTGGGATGACCTTGGGCTGAAAACCCACTTTGTAGAGTTCCCACAAAATAAATACAGAAACATTTATGGGATGTTTGTGATCACCTGCTTTGGAAACAGAAGATAGTGTTGCTGTGATGACTGAGAGACAGACTGTTTTCAATTTCCTCTGTCGTGACAACGCCACAAGTTTGAATGAGGGTGGTTGTTACAGAAGCAACACATTCATTTTTAGATCACATGTTCGCCACAAACCAACAACCTGACGAATCCCGCCTCCTAACAAAAGCAGGCACGATAACAAAGTACAATTACCAGAAAAAAGGACAAAAGCTGATTTAAACACAACAGAAGAAGTTAATTCGAGCTGGATGGTATGAGAACTGCCAGCAAAAAAGATGAAGAAAACGTTCAAGTGCAGTTGTAACACTCATTGAATTACATGTTGACAGCTCTGTGTTAGTGAAGAGATGAAAGCAAAATGAGATTTTCAAAAGTGAATATGGGGAATGATGGTATTGCTTTCTGCACATTGTCAAACCTGACAGTGCTATTACCATCACTATAACATCAGGTGCTGGAGCATCGTATTCAGTTAGAAGAAATCAGCAGACTCTTTTGAATATTGATTGTGTTTTAGAGAAGCAGTGACTTTAAGCTCAAAAAAAAAAAAAGCAAAAAAGACGAAATAAAACCAGGCTTGCAACGGGCCACTGATCGAGTTCACAGACAAAAACTTTCAGACCTGATAAATTTTGCATATACTGCACGAAGATAAAAGGGTTTGAATTTATTTCTACTAATTTTAAAAAACAAGCATCCCAACATCCATCAGCTTCCTTCTCTGCAGCTCAGTAATAATCTGAACCAGGATAAAAAGATCTGTTAAAGCTGATGCCAGCGGCTCGTTCTGGTCATCATGGTACCCACGCCCCTGTCTGTCACTCCCTGACTGCACGCCGAAGACAGAAACTAAGCCTCAGCTGCACTGAAACAGGTCGTCCCATACGATGTTGTACGTAGAAGATATGACAAGTTAAAAAGGCTCTTCTCTTTTAATTTTGAAGGGAATATTTTGAGCTCAGATAAAATGAAACGAGTGTTTGGATGTTCTCACTCTGCACTCGAGGGGGATTTAAAAGAAATCAGTGTTATAGCAGGTGAGTGTGGACAAAAACACCTACCTGTTGATGTATAAACTGTATAAAAAGAGTAAAGTCTGTGGGACTTTATATGTAAAAACTTTAGAAAAGTTTAGTTTAGCTGAAAACAGTGTGACAGCACCGTACTGTTGAGCATTCAGAGGTAAAATCCCCAAAAAATAAAAAAAAAACTTAAACTGTGATCATGTAAAAGCTGAATAAAGATATTAAATACCATAAAACTTCCTGTGACCCGTTTAACCTTTGAGGGGCGTTCTGCTGTGAAGTCTTTGCTCCAGAGGTTCAAATAAGTCAGATTTCTTACTTTAGTCTTTTTTTTGTGAACTTTAATTTTAAAGTGTACTCCTAACAAAAGGTGCAGCACAACACTCCTAATCAAGCTGCTCATTTAGACATTTTCTGTATCAGTTTTTCAGCTACAGGAGGAAATATAATTAAAAACTTTTGACAAAAAAGGGAACAAATAAAGTCCAGATATTACTGAATCTGCTCCGATGTTTATCTTTGTTTTACTGACTGTTGTATTACGTTTTAAAGAAAAAAAACTACAAAACTATAATCCCTGAATCCTTCCTGCCTATTCTGTCAAAGAAAAACTAACCCATGTGATAAATTACCCCAGATTAATAGACATTATTATAAATTCAATTTCTACATTGAATATAATTTTTTAATTTTCTCATTTTTCCAAGGACAGAGTACCACATCATATGCTAAAAAAATTACATTTTAAAACAGGCAGGATCTTTCTACCTATATAAATGTTGAATTAGGGAAGCTTTATAACCTCACATTTAGAGCTGAAAACGAGAAAAATAAAAGTAGGGTAAATATGAAATATAGAACAAATTCAGCTGTGGTGTATTTTTTCATCTCTAAACATGAAATCAAATAGAACCCCCCCCCCAAAAAAAGTGTCCTAGGTAGCTTAATGATAAAATAATCGTTAGAAAATGCAAGGAAGCCAAAGGCAGCAAATGAGCTTAATGTGCCTTAAAATGGATTAATCTTCTATAACTAAATGAAAACCAAGGGAAGAGTACTTCATCATGCAGGCATGCAAGGAATAGCAAGTAAGAAAACTTATTAAAACTTGCACTAAAACTTCCATAAGTGAGTCAATACTTTTAAAGTGCAAGAAAAAAAAAATCACTTTCAAGAGAAAAAAGACAAATGACAAAGTAGTCTTATTATTCCAGGACTGGGTGGTGATATATTATCTCTTCATTAAACATTTGTGTTGGATCTCTGCTCTAATTAGTTAGCTTACGTGTCTCTTTACACTGAAAGTTGTGTCACTTTCAGGTAGAACTGTCAGACAGCCCGCGGTGACAATTTAAGAGGGAATTTGCTGGAGCATTCAGTTTGACATTTTTCCTCTTCGCTCACTCAAAACGAGGGAATCCGGCGACATCCTCGACATTTAGGATGCCCAAACTGTTCTCGAGCTGCGCCGCCTGCCACCCTGCCAAACATCAGCTCACTCAGCCAATAAAAAGGACAGAACAACATCCAGGCTGCGCTGTCATCTGCCTGACGAAATCAGCATATCGAGCATTTCCTGCGCCATCCTCAACACTTCAGAAAACAAGGGGGCCGAGGGATTATCCCAGTTCAACAGTGCAGCTCAACTCTTCTGCTTAGTGGAGCTGCTTTGGGGTTTTTTGTTCAGTGGTTTCAAAAAAAAAAAAAGGTACAAAATGGTGCCTCCAGAAGATGACCAGAATGTTGCTTCAGAAAAACATGCATTTTCACCAAAACAAGCAGAAATGGTGACATTTAACTCAAGTTGAGCTCATTTTAAATGGTTTTATACAAACAATATAAATTATTCTGTTGGTTATTTGCTCAAAAACAAACAAAACCGTTTGAAAACTGTCACGCTTAAATGCTCTAAAGATTATATTTGGGTGTCTAATATCACTGTCAAACTAAAAATATCAAAATGATTATTTTTCATCCTTATTAACTGACCTGAGAATTCAGTGTTTAAAACATTAATTTCAAAAAGAGAAAATTTTACTGACTGCTAACAGAGGTCAACTTAATGAAAATAAAGGCTGATTGTTCAAAATTACTCAAAATCAATAGTTTGTAACATTAGTCCCTAAAAATGTTATGGAAAAATACAGTAATATGATAAACGCCAACTTCCTGCAGTTTAGAAGTTTGGGAAAAAACTTCATTCAGAAAGAAAAGATGAAACGATTTTCAGCAAGTTAAAAAAAAAAACTGAAAGTTGCAAATATAAACAAAGAAGAAAACATAACTTTCCTCCTAATATATAAGGGATTCATACAATAATAAGATGATTCTATTCTATTAAAAAAAAACTAAAAACTTTTTTTTTTTTTTACTGTGGAGAGAATGATTTTCTCCACTTTTTTCTAATAGATTTATATGCATTTATGATCATATATAAGCAAAAACAATTCTATAATCTAATGTAAAATAATAGTGTTGTTCCAGCCCTTCTGCAGGAAATCTGTGTTTTAGTACAATAACTGAAACATGTTTGTTTCACTGAAATCTGGATCATAAACAACAACAAACAGTTTCAAACTACGCCTGACTGAGCTTTAAAGATAAGTTTAAATAATTTTGAACTTCATGATTTTCCATCTGGTAAACAGATATTTGGTACTAATTCAGCCTGTGTTGATGATGTAGGATGACTTATTGAGTCCAGTTTTAATTCATCTATAAAAAGGGATAATGGAAATCAATGAGCATATAAGTAAATATGCAACATAATCGGCAAACAGCAAATGTTTTATTGCAGTTGTGTAAATTCGGAGCGACGGTGGTGCAGCTCGGATTCCTTTTCGCTGCCAGCTTCTTATTTATCCAGAGTTGGTTTAATGTATGCAACTGTTAGTGAGCTGGAAACGATCCATCCAGCTACAATAATTAAACTCTTAGTCTCCCTGATAAAGATCTGCCACGGCTGTCGAATTATCAAACAAAGGCGGCGATCAGCTAAAAGTCAAAACAGACATTTGTGTTCGTGCACTCTGGGTTAATAATGGCTTATCCTGCGAGTATTTGGTCAACATGACTGCGGAGGCTTACAGTCGGGTGCTACGACTGAGGAGGTAAACAGTCAAATTGCAGACATTAGCACAAGAATATCCACAACAAATTGCTCCTGGCAAGAAGCTCAGCCCATTATCTGATCAGATTTGACCACACATTTGACAAAAACAGCCCGAGTGGGTAATGTGGCATTCTCGCTGACCTCAGACTGTCAGACTGGGAGGGGGAAGGTTTCCAGCTCTCACTGACTCCTCTTTCCTCCCACTCTGGAGTTCTTAAGTCAGGTTCATGGCATAGACTTCATGAATAAGCCTTAATGTGACAGAGAAATTGGGGCTCACTTTCTCTGTCTGGCTCTGCCAACAGTGTGATGATATCGACGACTAGATGGCGTGAACGCAGAGACTCCAAAGAGCGGATTAGAGAGGGGAGATAAGGCTATCCACTGTAATTAAGCCCTATCTCTGTACAGCCACTGAAGAAAATAAATCACCCTTCAGAGCTTGCCAGTGTTGAAATGCATGAACAATTATTCAGTAATTAATCGTTATACATACAGGCTCCAAACACTAATAGGACATATTTTAACTACAGCATTATAGTTCTGTTAAATTAAATTAAATCTGAATGCATTTATGATCAATGTAATAGATCACCTATTTAACCTTTTTTAATCACAAATGTAATTGCATTAGCTCCGTTATCAAGCATTTTATGATGTGCTCCATGTTAATTTCCAATTGCAGCCACATCTAATTGAAAACGGAGATCCAGAGGGTGTGGCACCAGACAGACATAATGAGCGGGGCCTGAAGGGAAGATGCCGACAAGCTGGCGTTGATGCACTTAGGATCCAAAATAATCACAAGAATATTAACATTTAGACTGAGTACACAAAGCCTCCTTCTTCCAAACAAACATGTTGACTCATTTTAATATTTAAATAAAGATTGTTCTGAAGAGTGTTTGGGTTTACATCTAACAGGTTGTTTGAGGAGTGATGGGCTGGAAGCTCTTTAAGGCGGTCAGAATCTCCCGAGATTCATAAAATTCCAGTTTAGGAAGTTTTGCTGCTGCCTTCGTTGGTTTAAGGACCAGAGTTCGGACCAGTCGGCCTCAGTGCTGGGAATAAAACCAAGCAGCGCTGGCAGCTCCTAACGAGCTTAATTGAATTTATTTGCTGACGTAGCAGAAGTTACAGATGCAGGAGCAGCATGCAGGTATGTTCTTGTTGCAAAAAAGGTTTTGTTCTTATTTTACTTGACTGATCTTTTTCATTTTTATTTATTTTTTTCCATCCAATCAGTTTGTTTAGCTCATTTTCTTTAAGTTTATTTTAGGTGGAGCTGTAACTGTTGGGAAAAAAAACAGAGTGCAGAAACTTACATCTTCATTTGTTTTACTTTGAAAGTTCTAATTATCAGTTTACTTTAAAAAGGTGCCAAAAATGCAGAAAAATGACTTTTTTTTTACTATTCAGCTAATTTAACTTTATAAATCTTATCCTTTTTTACTATCAGCTGTTTTGATGTCAACTCAGCGTTTTAAATATTTAAACAATAATTGTTTTATTTTCTTAAATTGTCTTTTCATTTGGAAACTAAACCAAGCTGTGTTCATATAATTTAAAGTTTTCTTGAATAAATTCCAATTTGTGTTTTATTCATCAATGAACCAAGAATTTAAAGACTGAATTTATACAAAAATATATTTAGGTATTGTCTTAAAATAAGTTGTAAGTAATGTTTTTTTCTTTACAACACTTGGTTTTATGTTTATTGTGGCTCCTGACAGGCATTTAATAAGAGAAAGATGCAGGCCTAAAATATTTGAAATACACATTTAGTGTCATTAACTTCCAGCCTGTTGCTCAGAAACTAATAAAACATTATTATTCATCAGAAACCAGAATGCTCGATTTTGGCAAAAAGAAACAGAAAATCAGCAGATTTGATCTGTTGGAATAAACATTCCCACATCATGTCAGGTAATCAGAAATCCATTCTGTCACAAGAATGGAAGAAGAGCTAAATATGATCAGCTTTGTTCAGAGGAAATGGGGAAATTTTGATAAAAGTCTCATTTTTTTTAGCTTCCAAAGTAAAAAAACTATTTAATTCAGATCAATTGCAGCCAAACATCACTTCATTACTCTACAGTACATCAAGTCGGTGAAAATATTTGTCTGAGAGCAACAAAAAAAAAGGTTTTTTTACACAGAAACTGCCTCCGTTTCCTCTCTGAAGTCATTTGTTTTTATCAGACTCAACATTTTCTGTGGCTTGCGCACCGTTCTTTTACAGTTTCGTGACAAATCTCTTCTAGGACCACATTAGGCAGCCCAAACTTAAAGGATCACAGCCATGAATAAAACAGAAGTTCCCTTTGAAACAATGTGACATTTCCACATCAGCTGGAATGAAAACATCGTGGTCCGCTTGATCTGTTTATGTGAAACTGAGCCGAGCTGCGAGATGCTGCAGCGTTTGATGTGCTGCTGAGGGTCGCAGTCGCTCGACCAGCCGGTGTTTGCATGTCTGAAATCCCTCTAAACTGCGCGCTCAGACATCTGACGTGCACACATGGCACCTCTGTGTCATCGTACAGCAGAAAGGATCGGGAGCAATAATAGTCTTCATGCAACTGATCGACTACAGTTAGATTCCTTTCTTTTTATTGCTGCTTAATGCCAGAAGGTTGGAAAGAAATAAAAGTTTTATGGCATGTCTGTGATTTATTATTTTATTTATTTACAAACAATATTTTCCAAGAAAATATTTTCCATATTTTTTGCCATGGCCTGTATTTCCTCTTCTTTTTTTTTGGAAACACTGCAACAGGTTTGGTTTGTCCCCCTCACAATTTCTACAACCTATTGCAGAGCATGGACAAATATTTTGCTGATTTTAGGGGAAATCTTTCAACATACAACCCCCACGAAAGCTTTAAAAAGATTATGTGATTTGCTGACATAAGGATAAGATGCTCATCCTGTGTCAAATTTAAAAATTACACAAAAACCATCAAGACAGAACAAAACCCAGACTCTGGAAGTTTGTCTTAAAACCCATTTATTTTACTTGGCTTTCAACACCAGCGGGATCTAGTTTTAAATTGTATGTTTTTGTTTTTAAACCATTTTTAATTATTTTTTTATTATGTTGTGTTTTAATGTACAGCACTTTGTATCAGCTGTGGTTGTTTTAAAGTGTTTTATAAATAAAATTGGTATGGTATGGAAATAATTTAAGAAATCCTAAAGATTTTACAGTCACTTTACATTATAATCCATAATTAACTTAAAATTTATATCCAAATACGGATTTCTTAGTTTACAACTCGTCTCTAAGACCATTCCATGATTTAACTCGCAGCACTGAAACGTCTATATTTAACATTGATTCTAATGTTACAAATAACCCTCTAAATTATATTGTTTCTTTTAATTAAAATACAATAGAAAAATAGAAAAGGGTGGACTATTGTTTAAAAACAGAACGTGTAAATTTTAAAGATCTGGAGCAAACAGAGGTTATTTGGATGGTTTTTAAGACGCTTCATTTATTATTCTAACAGCTCTTTCTGAAGTTTTGGGTCTTTCCCCAACAGCCAACATATATGTCGTGCAGGATATGTAGCATATTACTGATTCTCTCTTTGACTTTAACAGAAAACAGTCTTTGTCACTCAAATCTCATGAAGGTCAGAAATGTTACATCAAACTAATAGACATATATGTGTGTGTGTGTGTGTGTGTGCGTGTACTGAACTATTCAACAGTGTGTTGGCACTGATTACATTCTCCAACCTCTCAAACATGCTTCCCCAACTTTTTTTTGTTTTTATTTTCACCTTCTTTCCACCTTACCCCGAGGCAGTTGCTGAGTTTGGTAGAAAAAAAAAAAAAAAAAAAGGACAGACAAGCATTTTGCCAGGAGCAGAGAATCACTAGATTTAAGTCAGTTACTGCTCGACTCCTCTGGAGAATGACAATCACAAGGAAACAAAGACTGCATGATGGTTTGACTGACAGCCTTTTATGTCTGCTCACTACAAGGTCAGATGTATCCCAAATAGAAAATAGATGTGAGTGATCCCGAGTTTCTTCAAAGAATGTCCTTCGTGCGGGATTGAGCTCTGTGTTTTGGTAAAATAAGGAGCATGATTTATGAGCGAACAGAACCATCAAAAAAGAGCCAAATGGCATTGGAGTCAAATAATCTAAATATAATTGTGTGACTGCTGCTATGTCAACTTCAACCTTGTCTCATAAATGTCATGAGGAGGAAATGTTCGGAGGTTAATTTCATTATATTATCAAGAGAATAAGGCAATTACTAACAAATGACAAAAAAGGGCGATTCAGGAGCCATTCTGAGGATAACTGACCGTGCTATGTCCTCTCGGCAGGTGGCTATTCATAATACAGCAGGTGATTCATATGAATTATTTCCTACCTGTCATTCACTTTGCTCTGCAGCTGGAGTAATTGTAGTCCTGTAGATCTCACTTTGGCTCCTACTGCAGGATTCTTGGGTGACCTTCCCGGGTGTTTCTGTCCAAGCAATTATCTGTCGAGATTTTGGAGAAAAAGGAAAGCATGAAAACCTTCAAACAAATATTGGTCAATAAAAAGCGGCTCATAAAAAAACAGGAAATATGACACAAAAGCAGCCAGTCAGTGTTTTCATATCTAATTTGAGGAAATATTCTGCTTTACAACATGTTGTAGAGCAGAGCCAGGATTATTCTTTTTGTAAAATATCACATAACAGTCAATTACTTGTGGTGCTAACTTCCACACGCTGCCTCCACCTGATAAAATTGTGCTGTTCTTCTGGTATTATGCTTGGCCCCTGAAAAAGCACAAGAATACATCAATCTGTTTTCATACCAAGTGACACAGGACCATGTTTTGGTATTTTCCCCACATATGCTTATTCAATATCCCGGCAATAAAAAACCAGCAAGACCTCAATTTGCCTTGGAACGTTTAATCTCCAAAAGAAAACGCATCCACACAAAGCAGCGAGAAGCTAAGTAACAGCACAGGGTCATTTGGCACCGATGAAGTATTGGTAAAATGAGTTTCCATGGAGACTAATATGCTCGTAGCTAAAGACAGAGTGGCGTTCTGGTTTGAGTGAAGTGAGCTGTGGGGCACGAATATAACAAGTGCACACAAAGAGACACAATGTCAGCCCAGACACACACCTGTAATCAACACAGTTACGTTTACAGCCAGCAGCTTTAACATGAGAAAATATTAAGAGTTTTTTTAATTTATCAAAACATGAAAATGACAACTTCAATATGCCAGCTTCAAAAGTTTGATTCAAGCTCCCACATCTCTAGAAAATAATTCATTTCCACATCGAAAAATGGTTTCATGTTAAATATACATGTATGTTTAGATGAAGTATGTCAAGTTATTTTTCCATTTATGTTGTTGGTTTAGTCTAGAATCTTATTCAAAGTATTTTTTTCTCTCTGTTTGCCGTTCTTAAGGACAGATCGGTCAAAATACTGGTCTTCTGCAGACACATCTTCCTGTTTGAAGCTTAAACAGTAAAACAAACCGTAAATATAGACGTGCATCTTTAAAGACGCAGTGAATGCTGCCTGATTTGAAGGAGATAAAGATGAACAGCTGGGATTTCTTCGGTTCTGAGCTGGAAAAGTGATACGTTTCAAACAGAAGGTGCACAAAAATGAAGCTGCAGAGTTAGTGTTGGTAGACCCAAATATATGTTATCAAGCAGAGAAAAAGTAAACATTTGAAAAATTATTTATATATATTCAGCCCAGTGGTAATATTTTAGATGGAAGTTCACACATTGGAGACGCTGCAGAGAAAAGCAACGACAAAACTAACGGATAAGACAATAAAGTCAATTATTTGTGTGTGAAAACAACCAGAATAAAGTTGCATTAATCCTGTAACTTCTGAATAAAAACAGGTACAACAAACACTCAGCTGTCTGTTTGGGAACCTTCAGGTCTGATTGGACTTTTGGGTTTTTGACTCTAAATCAAATCAAACATGAGTAGCTGTAGCTGTGACACACACCGTCACAGGAAAGGAGTCTATATTTGAATGTGATGGAAAATCCCCCACAGTTTGAAAGAGATTAAGCTGTAATTCAGGATTTCCCAGTCCCAGGACTTCCTACACGGCGTGTTTCAGACGGTTCCCCTCTCCAGCAGACCTGATCCAAATGAATGGGTCATTATCACACTTCTGCAGAGCCTGATTAAAAACCCAAAGAGCTGACCCATTTATTTGAATTAGGTGTGTTGGAGCAGGGAAACATGTTAAACATGCAGGGTGGGGGGGGTTTGTGGGAAACACGGGTCTAATTAAAACAGAGTCTGTGGATTTAGATTATATAACCAGTTTATCAATCACTTTTAAAGACTCATATCTTCTCTTTGACTTTTTCTCAGAGCATGATGCCTTTTTGGACTAATTGTATCATGAAATTATTACATTATTTGTTTTATCACCATTTTCTGTTATTATGGACTTAAGTTATTCTATTGCTTTTGTATTTGTTAATATACAGAGAATAAATTGAATCTTTGTTTGGGTAAACAGATGAAAACATTGATTTAGTCCAAATTAAATATAAAACACTTGAAGGAGTTTATTTCAGCTCATGCTTTGGCTTTTATTTGTGGTGTACAACTGATTAAAAGAATAGTTGTAAATACCTATGTCATGTGAAAGACACTGGTGTCAAAGATTATGAGACAATGATTACAGAAATCATTTAAAAAAAACGTTGTATAGACTGGAGTTGTTTTAAGACGGCAGATTTGTCGTTGTTGCATATAAACTAGCTGGTAGCTCATTAATCCTGTCAAAATATTTCTTCAAAATATTTCTTCAAAATATTTCTTCAAAATATTTCTTCAAAATGAGGATTCAAGAAGCTGATTACAACTAGGGAAGCTATATATATATATATATATATATATATGACTCCTGTTGTTGGGGTAGCTGGTCTCAGACAGGATTTATCTGCTCAGGACAGGATCTCACTGGGCTCTAACTGTTGGCAAACAGCATTCACATGAGCATTCACAAAATGTTGAGTCGCAGAGGATTGCAACACGGTTAATTCAATTCTGTACATGTTCAAAAAAAAATGGGGGGGGAGGATTTTCTCTGAAAATAGTCACAAGGTTTGTGAAGGCGAGTCTACTCATCTTTATTTCTAAAAAAGAATAAATCATAAACACAGGGGCGGCTGCCAAAGAGAGCATGATGTGGGCGGAAATAAGAAGTAAAATAATGTGCATGGCCTAGAATTCAGGTTTGCAAGCCAAACATATGAACAAAAATCATCATTTTGAAATTGGTCACACAGTCTGAAGAGTCTGCAACAGAAAGTTTACCTATTTTCTCCAACATTCACAGCGCGTGAGATGCCCTTTACCCTTCCAGCAGTCCAAGTTTTCAGTTTGTCAATAATAAATAAATCTGACTCCATTACTCTTTTGTATGCCATGTCCTTTTTAAAAGAAAAAACAACTATGAAATCTTAACAAAGTCTTTGTGGATTTTCAGATTTGAAAAATGTTTTCTTGTCAATCAGCCACTTGCAAAACAAATACTAAACTTTTAAGTGTTATTTAAGGACACCCTTGAATTTGAAAAGCGAAGGAGGGACGCTGTGAATAAAGCAGCGTCAATGGTGGAGAAATGTCTGTTTATGCGTCTCGATCTGTAGGTCAACAGGAACGACTGTAAGGAAAACAAACAGCAATAAGACTGTAGAAAAACACTAACTCCCTCCGACTGCTGCCGCCGCTGTCATTGGCTACAAGGTGAGACGGAAACACACACCTGAGAAAAGTATTGATGCGATCGAGTTGAAATTTTTGCTTATCACTACAATATCAAGTCACCTTGTTCTTTTTTTTCCCTAATCAAATGTCAACAACATTGCTATCTAACCCTGATATGAGGCCAATTAAACCTTTGTTTCAATCCATGCTGCTGTGAACTGCATTCTAATGTGCTGCCGCTCGGCTCTTCAGTCCCGTTTCCAGGCTTCAGGATGCACAACTTAAACTTCCTGATTGTGTGATCAGACGAGTAAAAGCTACAAATCAACTGGAAGATGAAAATATGATCATATAGGTAGGTTCAGAGGTGCACACAGGCTGAGATTTAGTACCAGAAGCTTCTGTTTTATCACTGGGTTGAGGGAGAGGTTGAAGCTATTGACACACAGAGGTACGGCTAAGCCACTTCACATCCCAATCGATCACAGGTTCACTCCACTACAAGTGGCATTCTCCTTATAAACTGAGATTTTACTGCCTGCTCTGCCTTCCAGAACTCAGACTCCTGGCTGGATCCTGGTCCAGCACTAACTTCAGTCCTCCTTTGTTCCTCGATCAAAACTCAGTTTGAGAATGTTTTGTTGCTCTGTGTTTGGCTGCTGCAGAAGCAGGAAACAGATGGCTGGCTATTTATGGACGGTGCTGCAGAATCCAGCTCAAATGAAGTGTTCTTTCAAAAGGATTTTAGTGTTTTTAATGCCTGCACAGGGAACCTCATAAAGCCCTGGACCAAGAACTTGTAAATGGCCCGTGACAATGAGATTATAAAAGATGGTTTTTAAAGTATCTGACATTATCAGACTGAATTTGAATGCCTCCCTTTTTACTTTCTTTAACTCCGGCTAATCTCTCCCGGGAGGACGCCCATTAACCTGGACCAACACTCTGCCCCTCTGATTGAGGCTGCAGACGGGCCTCATCTATTTGCACTCCTGATCTCTGTCACTCAAACGGTCACATAATTACTGTGTCTTCACAGGTTACATCGTGGATGTTTGCTGCATTGTAGGCAGACATTAATTACACGAGGAATTGCACAGAGTTAATAAGGCTGTTAAAAACAAAGGATGTATCTCTGCGGACGGTTACCATGGAGCTATGTTTGTGGACTGCATGGGAATAAACTGGCCTGTTTATGCTCCTGGATGTAAATAAAAATCCGGGCACAATGATAAGCCATTTATGACATCCCGTCTGGCAGGAGGTGACAGCTTGAAATTACATTAATCCTTATCTATTCATTATGAAATTTGTGCGTCCACATGTAGATGTAGCAACGCCTTATCGCCCCAAGGTGCCTCGACTAAATTCAAATTGATTTCTATCTTTGTGGAATCTATTGCAAATTCCTCTCATGGCCAGCAATGCAGAAGGCAGTGACTGCTGCTCACAGGTCAAGTCAGATTAATCTCAGGCTATCTGATCGGCCCATCCCAGAGCTGCGCTATGTGTGAGAAATAGCACATTTTAGATTACAGCACTCCCTCTAAAAGCCTTTAGCTGTAGTGCATGTCTTCCAGTAGTTTGGAACAGAGCATTCATTTCATCTCTGGGCACTTCTTTTAAAGGCTATCCCACAAGGTGCCATCACTAAAGAGGTTCAAGGGCAAAATAAATCAGCGATGACACATCACATCGTTGTTATGTAGGGCACAGAGGTCTCCCGTCTGCAGCAGAAAAAGCTCAGGTTGAGAACACCTTTGCGTCTGGAGCTGGATCACATTAACAGCCTGACTCATTACATTAATAGCGGTGCCACCACCACAACATGAATAATGCCATTCCTTGTGCGGAAGGGTTACAAACCGTTCAAACAGCGGGAAAAAAACAGCAGCCTATTAACCATAAATCCATAACTGACACCAACTGTACGTATGCGGCGCGGATGGGGGTGGTGGGAGGGGTGCACGATGGTAAATCCATTACCTGACACAAGATGAGGGAAAGAAGAAATAAATAAATAAAAACACTTTAGATTTAAATGAAAGTACCAGTTTAAAAAGGCCAGAGGTTCCTGGTTTTCTAAAACAAAAATCTTGTATTTGAACTTAACAGGACTCTTGTTATTTCTTGTTGCTCTCAAATACAACAAAAAAATAAAACCTGTGGAGGAATGCATATTTCCCACCAGAGTTAATCAGTGGTAGATGTACATGAATTGCACAAGAACAGTTTTACAGATATTTAGCTAAAATTTGGCATTTTAATATCAGAGACTGATCCCCAGCTTTTACTAAGTGCTAACTTATTGCACAAGATATTAACAATCAGCCAACTTTGTTAGCAAAATATCTCACTACACAAATTTTTATGAAACTTTCAGAAGGAAATCATGGAATCTACATCTAGAAGTGAATACATTTTGGAATTAACCCAATTCAAGATGGCCATCATGGCTTGCCAACGTTAGCCGACATAAACGTTTATATTTATACCGTAGCCAATTTTACAGATGCTGAGCTTAAATTTAGTGTAGAAATAACTGAGCTTTATTCCCAACACATATGTTGAGTGCAAACCAATGTGAGATATCTTTGCTTAAAACATTGGCATTATTGTTGGAGTTAATCCTGTTTGTCAGGAAAATACATCATGAGCCACTGGCTGGATTTTACTGAAATATTCAGAAAATATTTATTGGCTGTACATCTACAAGCAATTAACTTTAGAGTCAACCCAATCCAAGGTATGTACTACAGTTAATTGACCTTACCCTACACAAAAATGGCTACACCTCAGTTAATTTTACAAATATTGTGTTTAAATTTGGTGTTATTGCTGCTGACAGTTGTTTACAATACATACTCTAAGTGCCAACTGATCATGCAAGAGATTGCAATCTTGCATGAGACCGATCATGCATAACATTATTTTCAAGGTTTAACCCAAACAGCTACAAGTCTGTCACTTCTCATAAGTTGTTAGTCTGAAACTCTGGCATTAAAAAGTGGCAGGCTACATGCATTCAAGGAATGTATTAATGTTGATGGGTCAGCATAATGTGGGAATTCTTTGAAAAGTCAAATTTCCTCTAACCTCATCCCATTTCCAAGCAGCTTCCATGTTCCCTGTTGTCACCGTGGGATGTTTTAAACCAAAAAAGGGAAGGTCAATAAAAGTAAACCATGCCAGATTCTCAGACTGACACATCAAAAGTTCCCTCAGCAGAGTCTCAACACTCTGCTTTCCTTCCCATTCGACCAATTTAGTGGCGTCCGGGGGGAGCCCCCTAATCCATGGCTCTCAGAGTGTGCTTAATCAACCTCTGATTAAGAGGGAGCATGCCAAGGTGTCCAGCAACATCCTTATCTACCCCTGAAGTCAGTCTAAACTCAGGCAAATGGGATTTGTTTGTCCTCACAGCCATCCACGCCTGACGCTGCGTCTCAAATGCCTCCAGTCTCAACGGTCTTCTTTTAGGCCCTTTCTTCATTTGTTCATTACACACACGCCAAAAGCAAATTCAGAGCAAACATTTGGTTTCTGATTTCTTCCCTTTCTCTCCTTCCCTCTCTCCTTTTGTCTTTTTCCCCCCTCCTTTTGTTGTTGTTGTTGTTCTGAGTGTCCCCCAGGCGCCTGGGAATGAATTAAACATCAGTAGGTTGGTAGGAAGGGCACAGCTTCCCTGAAAGGATTGAATGCAGAGCGCTGTTTGAGAGGAGAGGAACAGCGGAGGTGACAGGGGAGGCTTCGTCCAACCATCAGGGAACCACTCTGACCTCTAACATCAAAATGCCTTCATGAATAGTCATTTTTCTCTTCCTCAAGTCTCACCAAGTAATCAGGGTATCCCAGCATCATTTTAAAAAATGGATGTTTATCTTGTGTATTTAAAAAAAAAAAGGCAATTAGTTTGTTATTGGAAATTTGTTCACGGCAGAAATTTAAAGGACACTTGTCTAATTTGAAACCTAATTTGTATTGATTAAAGCATGTCTGCTGTGTACACATGCAGTCAAACTTTATTATCATTCCTGGAATTTATTTTCAGATGACAAACTGAAGTAATTACTTTTCAAAATCACATTACTGTTGTTGAGGACAATCATTTTCAGTTCATACCACAGCATCTGTGCTTCTTAGGTCACAAGGTAACACTTTGTAGAATTCTGTTGTTATTTAGTTTTTACATTTGATCAATTTTGTATACAGTTTTGACAATTGAGTTGTCAGAAAGTAGAATGCAAACAAATTAAAAAGGTATATCATTTATTGAAAGAATTCACATTACCCACTGCCTTAATTTCAAAGTATGTGTTAAGGATGATGCTGATCTACTACCACACCAAATTTAAGCTCAATATCGGTACAACTGACTGAACTGCAGCCATTTGTGTATTTGCAGCGGTAGATTAGCTTGAAATTGGAACAACGCCCAAAGATAATCAGTTGTAGTTTTATGTCAACTTAATAATTAATTAAAGTTTCATTAAAACCTGTCAGTGGTTCATCAGATATTTTGCTAACAGACAGACAGAGTTGATGCCAATCAGCCACCACCACATCCTATTTTAGCTCCAAATCTGTAAAACTGGTTGAGTCATAACTGTTGTTGTGTTTCCAGGGACAGTTGGCGGCCATATTGAATTAAGTTGGTTCTAAGTGGTAATCACTTAGACGTTCATTCAGTCATTACTTTCATTTCATTAAAATGTGTCCAGTGGTTCATGAGACTGTTGCTAACACAAATAGGGACAAGGGCAAAAATATTATCACTGTGTCGCTGTTGGCAGCGGATGATAAAGAAAATTAAAATAAAGTTTTTGAAGGTCTAAATCAACAAACTGTTTTTCTCTAAAATTTGACAAGCTTTTGTCAGGAGCCAAGTTCAGACTTTAGTTTGTTTTTTTTCCTCTTGTAGCACTAAACCATTTTTTTTATTTAAGGAAGAGAGAAACATGCCTTCTGCTATACTATCAAAATGCATTTGACTGTACTGTAAGCAAATATCTCCTGAACGAGTGCACGGTTTGGAATGAAGCTCTCAAAGTAATCAGAGGATGCACATCTACAACTCGGCCAAGCAAAACTATAAAAATCACAAAAATTACTACAGCGCAGCTAATTTCTGGAACATTGAGATGACGTTTGGTGTGGTAGTTACTGAGAGTTATCCCCAACACATATTCAGAACACTAACTGATCAAGTGAAATCTGCATTTTAAACTTTGTCATTAATTATTGCAGTCAACTGATCATGCACAGTAAACTCCAACCCTTCCCATCATATCATTTTAGTTTAAAACTCTGGCATGATAGGTGATGGGCAATATGCATTTTTTCAAGCAATCCTAGGCCTTTAATAATAAAAGCTAAGAGAAGGATACCGAATCTGTTTGCATGAAAAACAACTGATCATGCTGCCTAATGAAGCTAAAAAATGGTCAGCAGAAATGAAATTTTCACTTCAATGTTTCCATCCCTAAAATAAAAAAACATCCATAAATTCATTGGTAGTAAAACCAAGGAAAGACTAGATGTCTGTGCAATTAGCTGCAAAATTGTCCTTTTGTGCTCAGCAGAATGTGCAGCAACCCGCCGTCAGACAGTCGCTCCTACATTAAATACTGTGTGGAAATAAAGCTAAATAAAAAAGGCAATATTTAAAGAATGGCTGTAACCTCTCACATTTTTACTTGCACTGATGTGAAATCTGAGCTTTTCTTTTCCTTTTTTCTATATTGTACAAACATTTTAAAAAGATTTTCTTTCAGAACATATTGTAAAGAAATCCTTACATCCAAGTGAAGAAAAGTGAAGCTGACATAAATTCAAAGTAAGGCAGCTTTAATAAAAAGCTCTTGCTTTCAGTGAGATATCGGCTGTGTTTGTCCAAAGACACACAGAAGCGTCTCTGATGCATTCTCTGTTTTCATCCCACAGGGTTCGAGATTGATTAATGTTCTGTAAAGACGATGGTCTGTTAGGTAAAACGAGCCAAAGCTAAGCCAAAACAATCCATCTGCTGTCAGCTTTCAAAACTACATTTTAATTATAATAAACTCCAAAGTTTTTTTTGTTTTTTTTCCATGCACAAAGTGATGTTCATGTGTTCAAAAGCTGCAGACTTTCAGCTTTTATTTCATTTGTTTTCTTTTTGGTCAGGTATAATCAGGCATGGCGCATTTAGAAAAAATCCTGCAGGCAAGTTAAAATATCTGATTCTTTTTTCCCTTCCCTAAGTTGATTATCCTGGAGAAATGAGTCTCATATTTCAAGGCAGAGTTCAGTGAACTGTGGTCATGTGATTAATACTCTTACCAAAGAGCTAATACCAGGTTTTTGGTTTACAACAAACATCAGATTTGTGTATGGTCAAAACAAGAACAAAAAGTCGAAGGCTTTTCCAAAGCGAGAACAGACTCGGTAGGAGTTTGGGTTAAAAGGGAAACATCCATCTCAGTCCAACTCCTCAGTTGGATCTCGCTGCTATTTCTGAGCGCCTGATAAACAAAATGTGGCGCTCATCCGAGGCAACACCCACAGAAAAAAAAAACAGACAGCTAGGGTTACATAATAATCTTCTGCATCACATAACAGAAAGTGATTCTTACACATTTGACAATTAAAGCAAAAATAAAAGCATTAATATAATTCTGACCAGCAAAGTAAATTCCTGCAAATTGATACATGGCTGCCATTTTTAATCACCCAATGATAAGAGACAAAAACGCAGACAATCATGCTTTTTACATATGTCTCCAGGTCATGACATATTTTAATGAAACCTGCTGAAATAATCATTGGAAGAACATCTACAACTGATTACATTATGAAGTCAACACAATTCAAGATGGAACCCACAGCTAATGAAAAATTCCCAACAAATACGGCTATAACTCAGTCAGTTTTATAGATACAGAGCTAACACATTCTGAGCGTATCACTGCACATTGGTGTTTTCAAGGTTTGACAAAAATGGAGAAAACTGAGTCATTTGTCAACAAAAGAGAAGCTTAGTCTAAAACTTTGGCATGAAAACCAGTGGGAATAAAACTTTAATTAATGTATATTTTGGGCTGTATGCTTCAAAGTTACTGAAGCAGGTACTACAAACAAAAGATTCATTGAAAACAGAAACAGACAGAAGAAAAGTCCAATTAGCCAAAAAATATATATATTTGTAAAAGTGGATAACACCTGTGTGGGTTGGGGGTGGCTGTGTAAGCAGGATTAAAGAGTTATTTCATGAAAACCAACAAGCTAGTCATGCCAATTATTTTGGTTTTGTTTTGCAGTGTTTGGGGAAATCTGTAACCATGTTTTTCCTCTTAAAAATGCAAAAGATTAACAAAGGCATTAATTTTAAAATTTTGAAACTTAGACCAATCAGAAGTCAGATCCTAATGAACAAAACCCCAAAACTAAGCTGCTTATCGCTGCATGGCCAGTCAAAAAAAAGGGATCTGGAGCTGCCAATTTAATATTTGACTGGAATTTAAATTAAAAATAAAAATAATTTAAACGTAAAACATCTTATAACCTTATATGTTGAAGGCTAAACACCATGACTGAGTGAACAACCAGTTATTGAGTCACTAGTCTGATCCATATCACCCCAACACCATTACAGCACGAGTTGATCTGACTCTAATTACAGCTGGGTTTTTATTTATTGATTTATTTATTTAGGTTAGAAAAACGGGCTGCAAGTGGACACATTTTCTTTCAGCAGAAACCCTGACTGTTTTAGATCAATTTGTACCAAATAAAATACAAATAAACTGATCAGTAAAAACTTTACGAGCAAGTATGACACACAGAGTCGTGGTGGTCATAATGTTATGGCTTACTAGTAAAAATATACATATTTAAAGGCCTAGCTATCCTTAAAGGATCATATGTCACCTGTTGTCTTTTGTGCCGGACCTTCAAACTAAAATCATCTTATTTTGAGAAAGGACAAGCAAACAGCCATTTTGGTCAACTTGTTAAGATGATAACGTGTAATCTGACATATGATAAAACACTGATCAGAAGATGTGATTTAATGACTCAGCCACTATCATAATTAATTATAATATCTGTATCAATATCAATATATCAATATCTGTAAAATTCACCGACTTATACCTTTATTTGTGTTGGCTAAGGTTGATTAGCTGTGGCAGGTTGACTCCAACAGTTAAACAGATAATCCATGATAACTTTCTGCAATTTCTCTTTAAAGTATATCCCGTGATTCATGAGATATTTTGCTAACAGACAAACACACACAGGGGCGAGTGGAAACGATGCAAGCCAGTCAACTCTTATGAAAATGTTTCTCAGTAGAACAAATAGTCAAGAGTTAGTTTTTTACTTTGTGACAGAATGTGAGGTTCAACATAATCACTTATCTTGCTTTAAAGGCTCCAGGATTTGACTCCAGCCCCAACATTTGCAAATAAAGTTTAAAAACAAACAACAAAAAATCCAAGTTTTCGTATGACTTCAAGTTTAAGAGGCAAGCTGAAGGTTCGTGGCTGGACTTCATTTGGAGCATCCCTGACCCTTTGGCAGCTCCCTGAGTCATTCTGCAGTTTGTTTCAGTTCCCACGAATCTCTAACATTTTGGTTTGGTGGTGGGTGGATCAGAGTCCAGAGGGTTAAATCTGCATGAAAGCTTTGTTTAATCTCGCTTCTAGCATTTGGTGAAAGTTGGAAATTATAACATCTCATACCTGCCTTCAAAAAAATATCCTCTGACATTAATTAGTGAATGTTGAAGACCCCACTGTGCCACAATCCTAATAATAAGAGTGCAAAACATCTGAGCACTAAAGTTTGACTTTGTTAAATAAAAAAATAGACCTCCCACATCTGCTCAGCCCTTATTCCTCTTCATCCTTCCTTCTCTGCCTCGTATCAATTTGTTTTTTTGCATGTCGAGTCAAGAGGAGGTTGTCAGAGGAGACAGCTTGCTTGTCTCACACACATGACTGAGATAGCTGCAATTTATAACACAGCAGCCAGAGCGACAGACTTCACTTATCTCAGGCCAGCTCCTCTGCAGGTGCCCTTTCACTCAGCCAATGAGAATGAAGGTTGCAGGTTGGGTTATTTTGTCAAAAGCAGAGGAACCATTACCAATCTACACTATCCATCCTTCTGTAGGGCATAGAGCTTTTTCCCCTGGCACAAAGCTGCTGCAGACCCGACTCTCCTAAAAGCTGCCTGTCTATCTTTGCACACCCGGGAAGCTCACAGGAGGGGTTGTTATCACAAAGGGGCAATTTGTTATCCTGGTTTCACTCCATCACAGGAGGCATTATTTGGAACTTTTATCTATCAAGAAAAGCTGTTAATGTGAGCAAGAAAGTGTGTACTCTGTCATTACACCACTGAGGCTATGGACTTCATCCTATACAGACTGGAGCTGAATAAACCTGAGGCAATTACTCCAACGAAACATGATTGACACAACCGCAGCGATGTGAACTACCTTGAACTTTTAAGTTGCGTCCTGGTGGAAACGCCATGTCTGATCCTTATGTTAATATTTTGTGTACTAATTGCGCTGCCGCCCAAAGCCCCTGAAGGAGTTGGTGCTTCCACCGAAGGCGGATCTTCCCATTAGTTGCAGCAGAATTCAGCCCACAAGCTCCGACACCAGGAACACTGACCAGATAACACAGCACACCTGCAGGATGGACAATACTCCATGAACCTGAGTGCAAAGCCATGATCACTTTCATTTATTACTCCATTTATTCGTTTGATTGTTTCTTCCTCTTCGCTGAAGTTAAAGACAATTACTACCTTGGTATCTCAGAGGGAGAAAACTGAGTCAACCTTCATGCAACCGATTTGTCATTTTTACCCTTACCTGTTCACAGGATAACTTAAAACCTATTAAACTGATTTAAAAGTTTTCAGGAATTGTTGGGGGATCAGACTATTTTTAATAACCTTAGTGAAGGTTTGTGCTTCTAGTTTCACATACATTCACTTTGACTCCCGTTTCTGACACCTCCATGCAAATGCTTCCTAAACTTCTTTTTGAAAAACAAACTTCTTGAAAAATGTTGGTTCTAATTTTAAGCTCATCTCCATTGGCTGCATGTAAAATTCAGAATAGAATTTACATCCAAATCTCTCAATAATTACATTAAAGATGTTATTGTTTCATATTTCTGGAACAGAGGAATTCACTTTCAGACTTCAGGTTTACTCCTGGTTCCTATAGTTCCTAAAGGTCTACAGAAAAGTAGTTCTCAGGTTCCTTTCTTGTGGAAGGTTGACTCTCTGTCTACTTTTAAGACCAGGTTTAAGACTTTCCTTTTAGATAAATCCTGTAGTTAAGGTTATATAACAGTTCTCAGACACAACTTGGAAAAAATAAAGTTCTGCAAGAAAAAGGGAGCTGGAACCGTTTTCTTCTGGTGGAGTACGAAGCAGCCTTTAGACTGCTGAAGGACAAACTGACCACATTTCTTCACTCTGCTGTCTCTATTCTCTCTGCTTTCCATGTTTGCATTAGCAGTATGTTTTTGTTTTTAGGGGTTTTTCTTACAGAAAAGCCCAGACGGTCGAAGCAGATGGCCGCCCGTCCTGGTTCTGGGAGTCGTTCCTTTCCACCGTCACCTTTGTGCTGCTTAGGTTGGGAGACTGCACCGAATGGAAGATTTAACACAATCTGCTGGCTTTCTTTTTAAGTTTAACTGGTTGGCATTTTATAAAGTCATTTATGTAAATTTATTGTGTTCTAACTGGATAGAGTTGACTGTAACTGAATCTGATTTGAATGGACTTGTTGTAAATTGGTGATATAAAAAACTGAACTGAATTAAACTGCTTCACACAATAAATTCACTGTGAATGTGACGGAGGTGGAACAGAAAGTACAGCTTACTGCACGTGCTTTCAATAAGAAAAAAAACATTTTAATTTGGTAAAAATATGACTTTAGTTGAAGGAAATTAAACAAATGTTTTCCTTCTTCTAAATGAAACACCACTGGCATCTACAATGCAGGATTTGGAGCCTCTTCCTGCTACGTCCTGTGAAACATCTATTTGCCTTCCTGACATCCAAAAGCCATCCCCAGTCCGGCCCAATCACCTGTCACACGCTTAGTGTAGGCCGCCGGTCCCCTCTACCCTCATTGCAACTCATCATTACTCCACAAACTGTCAAATTAAAACTTTTAAACTGCGTGAATGCCTCCTCGGAACTTTCCCTTTTTCCCAGCAACATATTGCAGAGATAATTGAGGATATTAGCAGCCAGACTGTTACCAAGAGATGAAAGGCGAGGAGGGAGCGGTGACAGCTCCTCTCGCTTGTGGCGGTAACGAGGGACTGTCAAAAGTCTCTCCGTGTTTATCTCGGATCATCTAGGGGGATTTAAAACCCTTACCTTCACAATTCCATTCTTTATGGCGCGTCCTTTATCCACAGTGATTTACGGAGGCTCAAGCCCTGCGCCGTGTGATGAATGAGCACTCTTCACAAGGTGTCAGGGCCAGGCAGCGGTGGGCGGCAGCGACTCCCCCCCCTCGCTTCATTTTTCTTCAGCTTTCTCTCCTCATCCTTCCCTCCATCCCATTTTCAAATTGGACTGATTAGATGTTGACATATCAGGTGGATTTACACAAGAAATCGTGATGTGGACGGGGCAGTAGGAATGGCTTTTTATAGATGGTTGGTGACATTTGGATTGATTTTTAAGGGACAGCAGCAATTTCAGATTTCTTAGTTTTGGGATAAAAATGGAACAGATCTCGTCACCCGACTGTCCTTCCAGGATCAAGCAAAAAAAAAAAAAGATAAGAGCTTTAGGTTTACTGACATCTCGTACTAAACTAGATTACAACAACAATGCAAGACGTTTCTAATTAGGATTCTATATTTAAATCACTGCAGCTTCACAGATTTTGACAACAATTTACATAGAAGTGCTGCTCATCCTGTAAACCACATTTTTTTAAAGAGCAGATACTCTTTTTTAAAGTGCATGAACTCTAATGATTTAAATAATTGTGGTTTGAGCTCAAAAACTACAAAATTAAATAATATGCAATCCAAGCTTGGTTTCAAAAAAGTTGAAAAGTTTCAGTAAATTCATTTCCTTTTTAAAAATTATTCTTGAAACAATGAACTCTTAATTGTTTTAGACATGTAAAGCGACATTTTTAAGATAATATGAGGTCCTAAACTTTGCGTACGAATAGATTATCTTGCTTCATTAAAATAGAAATATCTAAATAAATAAAATAACCCTGACAAATATGTCTGCTTTAATGACATTCGAATGATTAAAGTTTCTATTAATTCCGTCCCAAGATTATAATTACACAAAATCACAAGTGAAGCCAAACAAATTTAACTCAAACAGCAAAGTTAAATTATAATCAATACTTAAAATTATAAAATATAATGGAAAACTTCAGCATGCTTACACATCGCAATGATAACATTGTTACGAGCCGACATGAAAGGTGATTGGCTGTTAGTAAAATATCTCATGAACCACCGGATGGATTTAAAAAATAAAAACAGAAATTTATCATTGGAGTCAACCCATTTCAAGATGGCTGCCACAGCTGATTGACTTTAGTAAACAAAAATGTCCATAACTCAGATAATTTTACAGAAAAGCTAAAACTTGGTTGTAGCACCTGAGCATCGAAGGAATGCTAGGCCTTTAATTACAGTATTAATCTGGAAGTAAACAGCATTTTTTACACTTATTTAAATTATAAACTAAATGGCAATTAATAAGAACGTATTTTAAGGTTGGTGTTGAACAGATGACCCAAAAAAATCTAACATTTGGTATTTGATATTTTCCAGTATTTGCAATCTTCCACCACATACCCCTACTGTAATGTTAAAGAGCTGACCCCAGCAAACTCAGTTTAAATGAAACATTATTCATACCTGAAGCATGTGTGCACATGAAAACAGCTGATGTCCTCAAATAATGTAGCTCCAACATTTGCAGTCCAAAAAACCAGTTTGTGAGACTCTTCATCAGTGAAGTCTTACTGTTACTGGAAGCACCAGAGTCCCAGCAGCTCGTTAGCAGTTAGTGGCTACAGCTGCTGTCAGACCGGCCTGTTTGTGTTAGAAAGTCCTGACAACATGAGGAGCCAGCAGCTACACCTAAACTGCTAAATAGTTTGAGAATCTTCATGACTTTCTGCTGCACAGTTCATTAACACAAACTGACACATTTAGCAGAGGCGGGCAGAAGAAGTTGTGCTCATTTTACAACTATTACTGATCAAATGCACCTGTATCTCCATTTCACCAAAAAGTAAGGGGCTTCACCTGGTGGCTCAAACAGGTAATACAGCAAATCCACGGCGTGCGTTCGGATCCTGCAGGAGTCATTCACTCCTAAATGTCACCCAGACAAACAAGACTGTGATTGACTTAAAAGGAAAACTGCAGGTCAGGTCTAATAGTTCAAAAAAATGATCTCCTATCATCTCTTCTGGAGCTGTTTTCCTCAGCCTCGTTTGAAAATATCATGAGGTTAAGAAAAAGTGATAGAGAAAGAATTTACAGGCGCACAGGAAAAGACGATAAAGGCGCGAGGAGAGTTTGAGCAGGCTCACGCTGAGCGGGGATGTGGGTCTGCAGAATTAAAACTGCTCCGGTTAAAAACAACAGGGAAAAAAATGCATTAAGCTTTACTAATCAATCACACTGCAGCATGGAGGCTTAAGTCATTAAATAAATCATCAGGTAAAATATCACTTAACTATAAAGCTCTGGGATTCAAACTAAGGTAAAGAAAAAGAAAAAAACATCAAACTTGTTTTTTATTGGCTGCTCACACTCACTAGATTTATTCCTATCAATTTTAATTAGTAGGGCTGTTCGAATGTCACTTTGAAAGATGCGTCCACAAAGAATTATGGGATAAAAAAATCACTTTTTTTTTAAAATAAAAGAATGATCCAGTGTTTTCTGCTGCAGGATGGTTTAAAGGAAGTACTGAAGCTGCTTTTCTAAGTATATTAACCAATTTATCCAGCTCTTATTACAGCTGCTGCTTAAATTATTCCAACTCATTATCACCCACCACAGAAGGAAACAGGGTGATTATGTTTTAGGTCATATGTGTGTGTGTGTGTGTCATTAGCAAAAATATCTCAAACCAGTGGGTGGATTTCAATGAAAATTTAAGAAAGTAATCACTGGTTGAACATCGACAAATAATTAACTTTTGGAGTCAAGATAATTCAAGATGGCCACCACAGCTATCAATCCATCCATCCATTCATACATTTACTTTACTCGCTTTTTCCTTTTCGGGTCACGGGGAGCTGGTCTCTGTCTCCAGCAGTCTCTGGTCCATCACAGAGACAAATGAGACAAATAAGTTTTGCTCACACCTGAGGACAGTTCAGAGTTACCAGTTAACCTAATATATAAGCTTCTGGTCAACCAGGGAAAAGGGGAATAAAATAGAGGCTGTGCAGCGGTGCAACCAACACTAACAAAAAGGACAGGAGACTGTTCTGCGTGAGGAAAGATGCTGGAGATTTCCCATTTAGTTAAATGCCACCGACTGATTTGAGATCAGTGTCGCATTCAGAGATGTCAGCAGGATTAATAGTCTCTTTCACAAAACCCTCCTCAGTTGTTTTTGTTTTTTTTCCTACCAGAAACATAAATGTGTTAAAGCAAATCAATCCCTGTAAAGCTATTTATGAGGACTTTAACCTATAGGCCTAATAACGAAACTGCTGAAACCTGCAATAAAGGTGCTCAAAGCAAAGTCATGAAGACCGGACAAAAAATATATATATATTTTCTCATATATCTTCTCATGTGTTGTAAAATCCTAAATTTTTCAATAAAACTTGTGCCTGGATGCCAGCTTCTATGTGCGTTTGTTTACCTATGGAAACAGCTGAAGTGACAGAAAATGTGTCAAACGGGAAATGTCTCACAGAAGTTTTATAAAAGCTGAGCTCTGACTTTATAGCACTCCGCCGCCCTGCTTGATCCCTGATATTTATTCCTGTCTTACTTGATTTTTCTCTTATACTCTTATATTTCAACCTAAACTACTTCTACACGTTTGATTCGGCTGTAATAGTTTACCTACAGAGACTAATGTAGGTCAATGTGACTCAAGTTTCTGTGGTTTTCAGCAGATTTAGTGCTTTGTTTACATTGAGCGTGGACCCGCATAACAGAACTGCATTCAGTATATCTGGAAAACTACTGGAGTGAACTCTCTTCAAACTACACAGTTTGAAATAACTCAGGGTAACCTCAAGGTCTGAAAATGGCAACCCCTGTAGCATATGAGTTGCCTTCGTTATTTTGTTTTTAAAAGCTAAATCTTCAGTTGATTGTAAGATGTAGGTTTTGTTGGATGATCTTCAGTGTCTTGTGGTTTTAGTTAATTGCAGCTGCGGCTCATTTCAGGGCCTTGCCTGTATTAATTTTATGGTCCACAGCCCCTGACAACCACCAGGCTGCTGGGAAATCACGTGATTCAGCAAAATCATGATTCAATTATGTTATTTGCCATTGAGGGGTGCAGTAATTAACTTGATCCTGCCACCCCAGCAATTGATTTTCAACTGGGTCATCAGCATGCAGGAAACCAGCCTATAATCACCCCCCACACCACAATCCTGATTCCAGGAAGTCACACGCAAGAGACAACTGCTACAGAAAATAAATCATTAAAATGATGACTTTTTGATTCAAAATAAGGTTAAAAAACAAAAACAACTGGACTTCTGTAGCTGAAGATGTTTTATCAGTTCACACAGCAGAAAGTGTGGAGTTGAGATGTTGTGATTAAAACTTTTACGCAACTTTTAAATCAGAAACTCACCAATAAAAGTGGAGCTTAAATATTAATAAAATCTGCCTCTGGGTTTGCCCCACGCAGCATGAACAATGATTCCAGCAAACATTTAGACAGAAAACTTTTTCAAATGAGCTGGATCGCATTAGCATTTTCAGTTCATCCATTTTAATTTGTTTTAGGGCAGCTGTCAGGCTGATTGTAAAAACTGTGTCACAGATTTCGATAACGCGGACGGCTGAGGGGGGAGGGGGGGGGATCTAAAACCTTTCCTGTTGGGGGAAAGAAAAAAATGCCTCGGTGACACAAAGTGGAGTGTCATTTTATTGACATTGTTATGCTGACAACATGTTAAGATTTGTTTTAAGAGTTTGGAAAGCCAGCCTAAGATCCTTCGGGAGCGCGGACGTGACTTAGCATAAACATCATGTAATTAGCATTCAAGGGCGACAACAGATTCTTGCTGACAAGTCATGGCTCAATCATTTTAAAAACAGCAGGTCTTTTGTGTTTGTGCTGCTGTGAGTTTGGCAGGTTAGTCCATTAAGCAGAGATCAGCTATGTATGAAGAGAGTGTACAATACAAGACAAACACAATAAAACACATTACAGCGTGGCAAGGAGACGACTCGCGTCAAGGTTACTTTAGTTCCACATTTCCAATCAGTTCTACTTTCCTTCAGAATTTCATCTTACCTTCAGTTCTGTTTCAAATTCCCCTTATTTAAATTAACTCCTATCTGCAGTTTTATTTCAATTTAGACACAAAAATGGTAATCATAAACCACACAAGAAAAGCTAGTTTAGCATTCTTCGGCGCGTTTCTTAAGGTAGATTACTTTACATAATCAAATGAACGGCCCTGATTCAAAAAGACGCCTCTTTGTTTTCCTTTCCGCTGCTTGCAGCTCCGGCCGCAGCAGCTTTACTGAAGCATGATGTTCCAGTCTGCTGGCTAACGGCTCAGGCTAGTCGCACTTTTGTTGGCTGTGTGTTTCTGAACACGGAGCTGCTGCCGAACGTGTTGACATGCTGCTGTATCTTGACATTTTATGTTTCCTTTTGTCCTCTAACTTCCAGTTTGGAGTTACATTCAAAGAATCAACAATACTCCTCACTCAGATTGATTTTTGCAGAGGAGAAAACAGAATAATAGAAACAAACATTAGAAGCATTCAGAAGTGAGTTGACATTGCCGGCTGCTAATGAATCTGAATGTAATTGTGCAGCCTGTCTCAAGGGCACCTGTTAGGTGATTTTTAAGCTTTGTGTTTATGCAGCTACTGTGAACTCATTCTGTCTTTCTGAGGAAACATTCAGCATTAAAGTCAGCTTTCTCTTTGTTTACATTTTCTGCAACTTCCCTTCATCTCATCAACTCTGTGCAAATTCTCAGCATAAAAAAAGAACTCTTTCTGGACCAACTTTTCTGCCTTTGCTATTAAACAAAGTAAGTTTGTAATTCAAAACAACAACAAAGACTTATAGATGCAAATCTGTGATGCATTTGGAACATGTCAGCAGAAAGAGCCATTTCTGCTCCTTTGCGTTCCAAAGAGAACCTACCCAGAGCTGCAGAACATTCTTGAAGCTTTAAATAAATATATTACAACTCATTGTTTTAAAAATACTACATATAAAATTATTGCTTATTATAAAATAAAAATAACGATAATCAAACTTGCAAAAAAAATAAAATAATTGGATGTACCAATCCAGTTTAAGATGGCTGCCACAGCTACTTGACATTAGCCAAGTCAAAAATTTCTATAACTCAGACAGTTTTACAGATAAAAAGCTCAATTTTAACGTGGTAGTAGCTGAGAGTCGTTCACAACACACACTTTGAGTGTGACATCTCACACTACCCCAGGTTTAATGTTGCAATGAAATATTTTACTTTTTTTTTTTAATTCTTGGAAGAATTTTGAATTTATCACCTGATAAATAGTTCTATACAGAAAGAAGGACCAAAGAATAAAAACTGGATCATTTTATACAAACTTATTTCAGTTATTTGTGTGTGTGGTGCCTTTTATTGTAATTTAGCATTCAGGTTCCATCTTTGATTACAAAGTAGTTGCATTCAACGAAACATCAAAGAGCAAAAACTAACTTTTTAAATCTATTTTTATGTGTACTTCTAAAATAAAGTTTGCATGTTTTCTGAGTTTCCTTGAGTCTGTGCACATCACCTGTCCGGTGTTATTAGGTGCTGCTCGTCTCCATCCGGTCAAACTGCAGCGCTGCATTTTTTCCTGATGAGCTTCATGTATTGACATATTGATAGCAAGCATGTGGAGCATCGTGGTTTCTCTGCACAGCACTTTCAGGTGGTGCATTCAATTATCAGGACACCCAGTCTAACAGAAACATGTATGACAGTTTAGCTGACATTCATAAACTTTGCTGTAACTACATTAACGTCTGTGCACATTTATCCCTGCAGGATGTAAATCAAGTCTCTGTTAATGTGATTTCTGTGCAGCAGTGGCCAGTGCATATTACAAACATGGAGTCATCCCATGCTGCACACATATTTCAGTGCAAATTAGTTTATTTAAAAGTGCAAACACAGAAGCTGAAGTGGATGATTTCCATTTTTTTCAGAAATATATCACACAATCTTCATTTCATTCTTCTGCAGAAGACAGATATGCTGATGTAGACCCTGCTTCAACCTTGATGTGCTAAACAGACCTGAAGTTATTGCACTCCAAAGTCACACAAAAACACAAACAAACTAATCGATCCAGGCAGGAGAAAACCAGCCACATCCTGTGTTCTGAGAGGCCAAATTGCTGAGGCAATGTAAAAATTGCACAACTAGAGCATACCCTTTAAGCAATTTATTTTTAGGTGGACCTGATTCACAGCAGTAGCCTACATTAGTAAGGTTTCCTGTTGGTGTTCCTGTCTGCTTCTCCAAATGGAGGGAGAGTCTCACGTTGCTTGAAGATAAATTTAGAAACCATTTATCTGTTTAGGCTGGACTGTCTCTGCTAACAAAGTGCTTTAATTAATTGAAGTTGGTGTAAAAACAAAATCCAAACATATGGTGTCGGTATGTTCTGAAGCTGGTTGCACAGCATGTTCTCATGGACAAACAGCATCCTGCTTCAAACAATCCCAAGTGATCTGATGGAGAAATGATGGTTTCTGCAGTTTTTTTTCCCCCCGTCAGAACTTCACCATAGTCTTGCTCGAGCGATACAAAAATAGATTGAAACACAATCAAAAGCAAGTTTGCTTTGAGTCGTGAAATAAAAGCAGATCTGTCTTGTGGTTGTTCTGGGAACAGCTACATTGTATACACGCCTTGTCGGTGGATATCATTATTGCCCGCCGCCGTGTCTGAGTGTGCATTTCTCATGATCCACTGAAGAATAATCATCTACAGCTGATTACCATTTGGAGTCAGTTCCATTCAAGATGGCCGCCACAACTAAGCAACTGTAGCAAACAGAAAAGTAGCCTCATCTCAGACAATTTGACAGCCTCAGATTTGGTGTGGTAGTAGCTGGCACTCATCCCCAACACATACTCTGAGCACTTACTGACTGAGTGAGACTGACTTTTAAAACTTTAACGATTAACTGCTGCGGCAGCCATCATGAATTAAAACTCTTCTCTAAAGGTGGTGGGCAATTTGCATCCCATTAAGGAATGCTAACCCTTTAATTTATGCGTAGAATTTCTTTGTAAAAACAAAAACAACCTGTCAATGATTTACACATACGGACTCCCTGAAAGCACAGAACTTATCCTCAAAATGAAAACTTGAATTAAAAAGAAGTTCCTCTCCCAAAGTCCTGGATGTTTCCCACACTTCCTGTTCGGCTCAGTTCTACACAAACATTGAAACGTGTTTTACTTTTATCCCCAAAGTTACCCCACTCACCTGCTTGAAAGAAAATCTAGAGACAGTTTAAACATCTTACTAGACATTTACACAATTTAAAACCGTGGAAGCACTGCATTGTTCAACCATAAATAAAAAATAAATAAATAAAACATAACATACTTTTCTGTCCGTCTGATCGTCGCTCCTCCTGCAGCAGTGATCTCTGTGCTTTGGGAACTTTTTAAAAAAAACTAAAAGACTAATATATGTTAGCATGTTTGCTTTTTTCCCTCCACTAAGAGCTCTTATAAGATTTAAGTAATTTCTTCATTCACAGACTTAAAGTGATTCATGGTTTCATTTTATCTAGAATAAACCACTATGACAATCTTTATTCTTGTAAAAAGTAGCCTCTGCTGTTTCAGATGCAACCTGTCCAAAAGTTTGCAGCTGGAATCCTGACTGAAGCCACATCTCACCTGTACCAGCTCCCTGTTCGTTTTAGGATCTTATTGTTTGGTTTTAAATCACTAAATAGGACGGCACCTTCCTCCCTCTCAGATCTTCTGTACGGAGGAACAAATTAAAGCCTCGCTGCAGCTCAACTTTGGATCAGTCAGCCGTCTGACAGTAAGACCTTAGAATCAATCAGTTCTTTCCAAATCCATTTAAAAACCCACTTTTAGTCTTTGGCATTTGAATCAGACTGAGAATTGATATTTTTGTTTGATGTTTTAATTTATATTGTATTGGGGCGTTTTCAGTTGTATTTTTCTGCTGTTTATTTTATTTGTATGATTATATGCCTGCTTTTTTAACATGTACATCACTTTGGTCAACGTTTCTTTTTAAATGCGCTCATAAATAAACTGGACTCAGTTTTGGAAAGCTAAGCTGCAGGTTGTCAGTAAGACCGACTGCAGGAGAAAACATTTGGCTTTTTTATTCCAACATCCAGTCAAAGCGGTCATTCATTTTCAGAAATAAAAACTACAACTCACAAATACTTCCCTCAAGAGCTGTAGTTTTTAGTTTTTACAGTGCAACTCAATCTAATAACAAAAGGTTCAACTTTTATAAATGCAAAAAAACTACAGAAATATAAGCTTTAACTAAGGTTTTCATATATAAACAGTAAACAAGCCAAATGCGTATATTGCTTTTTAAAACAGTTGAACTATTTTATTCACACAGTCTAATAAGTTTCTTGTGCCTATTATTAATAGGGGGCCTATTACCTATTAGCTGGTGCTTATTGCGAGGACCTTAATATGAAGTGCTGCTTTTTGACTCTTGGAGCTGGAGGCTGATGGCTGCCGAGTATGGCAGCTAATTTCCTCTGAGACGGGAGGTAATGACCAGACTGCGGTGTGGCTGTATTTAATCTAAATTCAACAACAAATGGAAGAAAATTCCATGTTGAAAGTTTTACAGAAAGACAAACAGTTTTTATAATTACCCAGCACATATTCCGGAACAAAATATTTGTTTGTGTTTTGTTTTTTTGGCACTAAAAAGATAAGTTTTGATGTGTTTCAGTTTATTAATCCAATATATAGTTGTGATGTTAACTTTCATCAACTTTTAAACAATGTTTACAACCAGAAATCCAACAAAGTTAGGACATTGTTTAAAATGTCTAAAAAGACTGGAATAGAAACATTCCTCAATGAAGAATTGAAAAAAAAAACTTTAATATCCCATCATCTATAGTTCAATATCTCATCAAAAGATTTGGAGTATCTGAAGGAATCTCCGAGGTCAAAGGTCAAGGCTGGTTCTGGTTCTGCTCAGGAACACAGTCTGTAAACACAGTTCACCGTGCCGTCCACAAATGCTGCTTAAAGCTCTATCAGGCAAAGAAGAAGCCAGATGTGAACAGATGTGTCTCCTCTGGACCAAAGAGGAGAACTGTTCTGAGGTCAGCCTGCCTCTCTGATGGTATGGGGGTGCATTAGTGCCTCTGGCAGTGGCGACTTGCACATCTGGAAAGGCTCCATCATTGCAGAAAAGTAAATACAGGATTTAGAACATCTGCCCCCATCTACCTGGACTGTTGAGCAGCTAGAATCCTCCATCAGACAATAAAAGGATAAGAATCTCCTCCAAAACCTCCAGCAGCTGCTCTTCTTAGTTCCTAGATGTTTACAGACTGTTGGTAAAAGAAGAGATGCTTCACAGAAGGAAATACGGCCCTGACCCAACTTTTAAAAGTTGTGTTGCTGCCATAAAATTCTTAATTACCCCCCTAAAAAGGGTGCATTTCTTTTTTCCTTTTTTGTTTCGACATTTGATCATTTTACTATGCAAGCAGATCATTTATGTAAAACTTTATGATTTTATTTTATGGTTTATGAAGTTTCCAAGTCACATTCTTTTTTTTTTAATTCACATTTTACATTATACATGAACATTTTTCCGAAGCTTGTTGCTATAATGTGGACATTTTGGCCTCACTGACAACAATCAACAAATATCCCAGGGCCACTAACTGCTCTAAACTACAGTGAAATTTCTCCCCCAGACTACAGTAACTTGATGTGATGATATGTGACACGACATTATGTCATGTAACATTACAGGACCTGTCACAAAATAAACGACATCATGCTTGATTTTGTCATTTCCTGTTGACACTGCTGTCTTCCTGAATATTGTGCCTCATCCTCCTCTGTCCGGAGGAAGACATATGAGTCCCACTGCCAATCCATCTTCCTCCTTTACTGTTTGTCTGGCTGAGTGTCACTGTCACATGTTAGGGCATAAGCTGTGAAGACATCACGGGATGAGGTCAGCGCTGACACCGTGCCTCTATTAAATCAGTGGCCTCTTAAAGTGTGAGAACACGCCTCACTGCCACATCGGGTCAAAACGCGCTCAGAGCTCAGGGTGACAGACGCTTTATATTCGCCGTTGAAGATTCTATCACACGGGGTGTGGCGGCTTAGCATCACTGCAGCTCACCTTCACACCTGCCCTCAGTACACAGCTGACAAGCAGCCATATGCCACTCTGCTGCCATCGAGAAGCGAAAAAAATGTAAATAAGCAACTTGACTATGATACGTTTTAATGTTTTTTACAGCTAAAGTATCCAGCAGGTGGTTAAAGCGACAACAGTCTGGTGTCTGCCAGATGAACTGCTCTTCAAAACAGTAAACACACTCAGTAGGAAATGATGGTTTAAACTAGGATAATCATGCAAAGAATTAGTGTTATATTAAAATATATGCGGAGAGTCCATTTACCAAAACCAACAGAATCGGCAATAAGAATCACATCTGCCCTTGAGTGTTTGGGTTCCTGTCTAAATAAGTTAAACACATGCAGCTCCTCTCCTGTACAGTAATCATGCCTTTAGAGCCGCGGAGTGTTGCAGTGCATTAAGATAAAAGCGCTAAAACAGTGTTTGTGCTGCATCCCAAATGGAGGCTGCTAAGTGAAGTAGCATGCTGTTATAGGAGTCGAGGGATGATGCTAGCATGAGTGCTTCTCCGAGTGGGAACACTTCACACTGCAGGGGTTTGCACTGAGTCAGTGTGTCATATATCTTTTTACTCTTGCTTCCCCCCCCACCCCCCTTCTCTAAGTGTATGCTGAGTTAATTTATCACATTTGCTCATTTAGCTCATATTTAGGAGCTCAGCCACATTACTATTCATGACTTGATTTTTACATTTTGGGCTGACTATTATTTTTTTCCCAGACAAATGACTTTGAGGACTGTGAATCAAAGACTTTTTGGAGCCCTGATGGCACAAAGGAGAACTTGTGATGGAGAAATTCACAGTAACAATGTGTTGATGTACTCCAGATACAAAAAATATATATATATATAAAAGTATCAAAATAGGCAGGAATATAAAAGCCACATCAGAGAACTTAAAGGGCTGGGAGCATAAACTACTGTTCCCATAATCCAGTAAGTCACACCTTCAGCTGGAGAGAATGCTGAGAAAGACTATCAGCTTTCCACTCTAATTCATCTTCCATAGACTCTTTTTCGTACCGAGGAGCTTAAAATGGATTAAGCTCATAGGATGCGAGATGAAAAATAACATAAAGGTGAATTTCACCACTGAGCCATCAATCTGCTTCATGTTAAATGACAGAGCTAATCACCTTGAGAGATTGTTTGCTGGCAACACTGAAAGATAAACACCACTCTGAGAAACTCAAGGCTCGACGGAGACGGCGCACGGCTCGCTCTCTGAATCTGAACGCCGACCTGAGATTTAACACCAAACCTGCTGAGAGAACCAGGCAGAGGTCCCTGATGCACAGAGGAGTCTTAAACCTGCAAGCAGCCTTCCAAACACCCCGACTTAAAAAAAAACAACATTCTTATAAAACCATGGAGGCTGGGAGAAAAATAAATGTGTTGTAATGTTTACGAGACTGCACAGTTGAGGGCATTGGAGCATTGCATAATGTCGTCCTGAAACAGGCGATGGGAAAGGGACCTTGGCCCTTCCTCTTTCACACAAATGCACACGTTCACCGAGCTCCATAATGAGAATCCACCTCACCAAATCTTTCAATTCAAGGACTTGCTTAGATTGACTGTAATGCCTAAGTAATCAGCCCGTTCTGACCCACCTTGTCCTCGGCTGGGATTTATAGCAACCAATTACTGATCTCTATTACCCAGCGTGCCACTGGGATGGAAATGAGACAAGTGGACAGACAGCCAGCGCTGTCCACATGGTCTGAGAGAACGGCCTCCACTACTCCCTGTTTTCCACTTGTTTTAATACAAGGCCGGAGGCTTGCAGGGAAGTTTTAATATCCTCACAGGTGTTTAAAACTTTTTTACAGCTCAAGTCTGACAAATATTCTGTTCAGGTTTAAACATCAGATCTATTTTATCTGTTGTTCGAGCTGAATAAAAACAAATGTTTTGAGAACTTTGTCAACTTGTGATTAATTTTATTTAACCAACAGCTGAGTTTTCTATTTTTTTGGCTTTGTTAATTTTCCAATTTCCTACCTTGGAAGCCAAATCCAATTTAATCAAATACTTAATTTAACAAATCACAAGAGTTTTATTTATTTTTCCTAACTTGGCTTCAGGTTATTTATCTACCCAACACAAATCTGTCCTTTGTCATTTGGACAAATAATATGGGCCAATCTGATACTCCACAATAAACAAGTAGCTTATCTCAGCGCTGCTTTGAGCCATGGCAGCAGGTATTATAGTGACCTTATTAAATTAAAGGCCTAGCCTGCCTTGAAGGAATGCATATTGTCGACCACCTTTCATGCCACAGTGATAAACTAAGATCATCTTGTGTTGTTTTATTCAAAACTTGAAAAAAAAAGTAATCTTATGCAACATTAAGAGATGACATGCACAAAGAAAGTGTTGTGAACAACTTTCAGCTACAAATACATCAAATTTTAGCTCAATATCTGAAAGATTGATGGATTTATGGCCATTTTTGTGTTGGTTAAAGCTAATGATGTATCAAAGAACACCAGAACAGGACCGTATTCTTGTTAAGAACCGGACTTCTGCAGAAATAAATGAAACAATCAAAAAAAGCTGCATTTGTGTGTAAAACTGTTTCTGAATTTCCTTCTTTCTTGGCGATAGAAGTGTTGTTGAGCCCTTAAAAAGATGCCTGTGCTGTTTTTTTAATGTTCACTGTGAAAAATAACTTCCTTCTTCACAACATGTGATAAACAAACTGTGACACTCACAATGAGAGCCTCAGAAAAGAGACTGCAGCTACGAGAAAAGCTCTGGTTTATTAGAACATCTCATAAGTTTTAAATTAGATTAGAGGATTTATTAAACAGCAGAGTGGCACTGTGATTAGAAATGCAGCCTCACAGCCGGTGGTGGGAATTTAACTAAGAAAAATACCCATTTTTATACTTGAGTGAACATCTTGAGGCAGCTCACATGTAACAAGACAGGTCCAAAATCTAACAAGCATCAACTAACTTTAAGATACAGCATTGGCATAATTTATGTAAAATAAGAGATGAGATGTAAAACAGTTGCCCTCTTTTCTCTCTGCAATCTTGGAAAACTTGCAGCCATCTGATCACTTCGAACATCACGAAAACTACCAGGAGATCATAAAACTAAGCAGGTTCAACATATCCAGGGTTATAGTTGCTTTTTTCACAGGTAACAAGATAATAATAAGACAACCGTTAATAACATTTTCACAGAACCCCACTTTCAGAGTAGGTACAGTAAAGTAGCTCAGAAGTGTCACTCTGTATTTTGTTGTTTTGTTTGTTGACGTATTTCAGATAAATCAGTTGAAACAAACAAAGTAACAGAAATGGCTGCTGAGTCTGAAGCATCTTAAAGGCTGCTTGATTTATGGTGACCTCCTTCTGAACTCGCTGGCATTTCGCATCATCAACGCTGTAACTAGTGCAGACTTTTTACCCACAGGCAGCTTTCAGATTCGATTTGTTATCTTCATCCACATTAGTGGAACTTTTTGTTCCTCTTAATTTCTCGACCAAAGACTTCAGTTAACAGAACGTACTGCGTTTACTTTGATGCTGCACTCGAGTCAATTGTCAAGCTCACAGATAGAAATAATGTGTTTTCTTTTGCAAATTAAGTGTGTATTTACAATAAAATCTAATGGAAAGATGTGAAATAATGTAATCAGACTGTTGACAGCAGCTGAAATCCACGTCTTCCGTTGTTGTTGAACGGTTGTGTACAAACGTGTAAAACATTGTTTCTCCTGATTTCCTGCAAAACTAATGAATTGACTAATTAAACAAATTAGTTCATCAAGTCTGTAAGTACAAACGGTAATGGACAAAGCCAGAGTTACTGTACGATATTTCCTGCTTGATGTTAGAAAGAACAACAAGGGCAAATAAAAAAGGTCTTAATATGCTGAAAATCTGACAAATTGTTTTTAAAACCCAACATAGCAATGATCACTGACACTGCAGCTTTGTTTTGCATGCAAAGTTGCATACAACTTGCAAAGATAATTATTTATTGCACAAACTATAATAACACCTTTGGGAATAATAACAAAATTAATTTATTTTGGAACCCAAAAACTACAAACATTGTAGCAAATTTTTAACACTAACATGGTAACATGCTGTGTTAGACTTGCACAACTCCCACAACAAAATGATTTTATTTTAAAACTCGCTAAATAGGAAAAGTTTACAAACAAGAAGTAAAAATCTGGGCGGTAACTGATGCAAAGCAGCATTTTTCAGCCCTTAGCTTGCATCGTGCAGCTTCTGCATCCATGTTAGTAATCCAGTCCAACCTAATCTAAACCTAATCTATCTTGACATTCAATTTTTTTCCTGCCTTGATCTGTTTCTTTCCTCACCAAGTTTGGTCACCTTGACTAATTTCTTATTCTAAAGTACATTTTGCAAATCCAACTAGCAGAAGAGCACTCATCCTGAGCTCTTATCTCAACATGCAACCCTGCATGTCGCAGCTGTATTTCCAAGAGCTCACAAATTATCTTGTAATGTTGCCATAAAAGTTTTGTAAAATACGCCTGCAGTAGACAGAAGCAGCCTAAAATATTGTTTTTCACATGTATGAACAGTCACTGATTCATACTTTGCTTGACTTACTGGTTGGACAAAACTTATTGATGAAAAGCTGTTATTGCATTTCCTACACTCAGAGGCCATTTTAGATGGAAAAAGGGCTCAGTAAAAGTTGCAACAACCTCGCCAAATATTTCTGAAAAGCAGATGCCAAACTAAAGTCTTGGCAAGACTATTGCTAGGTTGTGTTCTGGAGAAGAAGCAGCAGTTCACTCGTACCGATGTTCAGACTGATGAGAAGTCAATCGTGGCAACTATTTACTATCCCAGTCGACTTGACTACTTCCTGTCATTGGAAAGTCGCTCTACACTTGTTCCGACTTTGACAAACTGTTTTGTCATGTGCATTCATCACAGCAACTATTAACATAGACCTAAAGCATTCATAATTCTCAGAAACCAATTTCAGCCTTTGTAATTATGCCCAACTTCTACTCATTTAAGCAGAAGGTCAAACAGAAACAGTTTGAATGGAAACGCTCAGACGTTGATTGAATTAATCATTAATGGCACAGAACAGGTAGAAGAAACATATTGACAAAACTCGAGAGCTGCAGCTTTCCAGCCAGACAGTACGGAGGTGTTAGAACTTACACAACTGAACTCAAAAAAAATGTTCATAATACTCTCCATAAACCCAACAGTGATTCAGTGCAGCTATCTGTGCTTCACTGTCAACGGCACAATTCTGCAGGAGTTCTGGGGTAAGGTTAATGTGGCGCTGCGAGGAGAACACCTTCAGGGGAGGTGCTGCGACTTTTGTGAGAAGAGGCGACCGCCGTGTCGTCCCAACAAAGGCAGGAGGTCCGTTAATGTAACGTCTGCCTTTGTTGGGACCATGGCTAACATGGCCGTGCTCAGTACATCTAACAAACAACCCTGGATCTCTTTGATGAACTAAACCCCTGATTGTTTTCTAAAGCCCTTCTCACAATGCTAACACCCACTAACATCATGACTTTGGCCTTTAGTAGTATAGGCTGCAATCAGCATTAAGGCCCAGTTTTTAAGTTCAACAGGAACATATTTGCTGCGATTTGACTGAGATTAGATTTCCTGACACCTCAGAGTGGAATTTTTTGGATGCATAGGTGTGAAAACGCATGTTTCACTACAGACAGCTGCAGTCAACATTTTCTTTCTGAGCTTGCACGAGTGGATCAACAACAGTAACAATGACAGAAAACAGAGTACTGTTTGTGCTACTCACCCTTTTTTAATGTGCAGCACCCAACCTCACTGTCAGTCCAAACATACATGCATGTATTCTGCTTTCATGGTGGAAAGACTGAAGTGCCAGCTAGTGACTTGGCTTGGCTTAGAAACTACAGCGGATTAAACAGGCTTAATGTGTAAACATGAAACATTTCCTTAATCAACATCAGAAAATCTCTAACACCGTTTTCAGGAGATCGTTCGTATGTCAAGCACTACCCTCCTGAAAAAACACTGTTCTGCAGACACCTGTAGCATTCTGCAGAACAACACGACACAATAGATTAATTTCACAAGTTTCTACAAACAGTTACGGGAGAAAAAAGCTACAAGACTGACTGAACAGCTTTGCTTTTGAAAAGTGGTCGTATAATTCTGTGTGAAAAACATGTACTGGTAGGATCAACGAATACTGAACTTGGCAAAATTAATTATTTACACCAGAAGACAGAATTGCCAATTATTCCATTCATCTCTGACTTATTGGGATGGAAAGCCTTGTTATCACCTGTCATCGGGATACTACAGGATTAAAAGGCTAACTGGCTCATGTAGCTTTAACATTTTCATTAAGGTAACAAGAATCTAAAAAAAATATGATTCCATTGTGAACCAAACCATGAAAGAAAAAGAGTTAATACCTTCACTTGCAGCCCATTAGATGTTCTTATAGTTTGCAGTGTGACAGAGAGCAAACACACCTGCCCCCTTCACTAGCCTTTCTGACAATCATCTGTGTTTACGAACTGTGAGAATGTTATAAATAATTGGAAAGTTGACGATGTGAATACCTCAAGCATTAATCAAGCCTCTGAAATCCACAATATTAGTTTCGCATGAATCATTGTTAATTCCCACAAATCCATTACTGTTCCATGCACAACTAAAAATAGAGCGCTGATAAATCAATGGGGACACTCAAGAGTGGAGACGTATGAAAGAAAGGGAAAGTTGGTGCTGCTTGCTTCTCTTCTCAGTCCAGCACAATGCCCTTGGCTCTCATCAATAATTATTCTCGATAATTCACTCATGGGTTTCTGTGTTATGACCAAGGGGGAGAAAACAGACCTTGAATCAGTGAATGTTTCAGCCCAATCCCTACAAAATAAATCCCTAAATTTAGTCTTCATCAAGGTCATTTAATAGCACACAAAAGCTTTTTGATCTTTGACTTGAATATTTCTGTAATGACTGGACCCCGTTTAATGTGTATACCATCAATGCAAGGAGCTTTTTTTGCCAATTTTCCACAATCTATGTTGAGAGGAAGTCTAATCCATCTGAAATGGTGTGGCGATCTTCAGTTCTGCTTGCATTCGTCACAGCCCAGCAACTGTGCTGCCTCTTGCGGAGACAGTGGACCCTGGACCTGCCCTCGTCTCGTCTCTACTGAAAGCCTTCACAGCCGATGGGCATTGCATGGCCTCACTCATGCACCAGGTGCAAGGCCAGACCAGTTCATCTGCACACAGTGGACGGCCGCATCCCATTCCAATTGCATTTTTGCTCATGGGGGAAAAAGTCCCGTGGTGCATATTACTGTGGCTGAGACAAATTTAGCTGAAATGGAAGGGGAGATGGAAAAGCCTCACCTCTTACACTAATCTGGGCAAACGACACAGTGCCGGCTTTCCACAACAACACCCCGAGGAAAAGCAGTTTTTAGATGACAGAGCTGCCCTGCCTGTCTCTGACAGAAGACAGTGAATTAATTAAGATAATAAATTGCACATGTCATATTTGTCATCTTTTCAATCTTTACTTAATGAGGTGGAACACGTGCTGGGGTGTGTTTGTGAGTAAAACTCGTCTCGGCTAAAGATGATGCACTTTAAAAAGGAAACACTCAACCCTAAAAATTGTGTGATATTCAATGCTGACTGATATTTAATATATGTCATGTATACATTCATGCCTCTTCGTCCTGTGTGGATACACACAGACAGCCATGAATGCAAATGAGGCTGAGAAGGAAGGAAGGAGAGAGCAAGAGACGAAGCAAAACACTCAGAAGTCTGCATATCTGATAAGAAAGCGCCCTGATTAGAATTTTGTCATGCCACAATTTACAAATTAAAATGAATTAGATCTTCCATGCCCTGACCTCCATTAAAACAGTTCTTTGTTGATGAGCCATGATAGCATCTGCTATTGATTGGAGGAGAATCAGTATGGCCAATCCTGTCTCTTCACGAGGAGGTCATCCAAAGCAATTTAGGCATATTGAAAGATTGATCAGGGCTACGAAGCTGCCACTTGGGCCCACTCAAAGCACAGAAGTCTGAGGTGTGACGCAGCCACTCCCTGCTACTCTGCAGGGGGAAGAGTCTCAAATCTAAATGCTAATGGTTTCTTTAAGAACCTGGCTGCCCTTTAACCGCTACAGTCAGACGTGAGGGATGGCTCTCAGTGTTTCGACAGCTCCGTCTTGTTTGGACCCCTCCTCCAACAGCACAAACCCATTCTTTGGATTCAGCAGCGAATAGGAAGAAAATAACTGTGCACCAGCAAGCTAACACAATGGGCTCTGTTTGAAGCGTTATCAGTTTACTTGGTAGCTGCCTGATGCCAATTTCTACCTCAACCAATGGACCCAGACAGGAATATTGCTCTCAGGTCCAGCTAAACTTTTATCAGAAACACTTAATAAAACCTATTTAACTGTGCTGAAAAAATACTGAAAACGTATTGTGGTATGTTTTTTTTTTTGTAAATAAAAGTCTAAATGCATGCAGTAAAATGCAGACATTTTTTTTCTCGCCAAATTTCGAAACATGAAACAAAGGAAAATAAAAATAGTTTAACAAAAAAAAAAACAGTTGTTTAGTGGAGTCAACAGCTCCAGAAGGAAAATGCAGACATCCTTCTCCACAGCAACACTCTCCAGCTCTTCCTCCAGGATCCCAATGCATTCTCAGGTCAGAGAGGATAAATCATCCCTCCAGCAAGCTGCAGGTCTGCCCCAAAGCTTCCTACCGGTAATGCATACCTGACCAACCTCCAGGAAGCATCTTAATCAGACGTTCAAACCACCTCAGCTGACTCCTGTTGATGTGGAGGAGTAGTGACTCCGATCTAAGCTCCACCCAGAAGATCACCTGATTTCTAGGGCTGTGCCTGGCCACCCTACAAAAGAAGCTCATTGCAGCCTCATGCATCCAGGATTTTGTTCATGCAGTCATGATCTGTACCTCCTGGCCACAGGTGAGGGCTGAAACAGAAATGGACCATCTCCTTCTTCACCACAACAAACTGGAGCAAAGCCCTCATTCCTGCAGACAAGGCCTGATTCGTCAATTTTACTCACTCTGATCCTCTTATCACCTGTGAATAAAACATACTTGAACTCCTTCCCATCATCCAAAGATGACTCTGCAAACAGTGAGAACATTCCATCTTTTTCCAGTTGAGAACTATTGCCTCAGACTTTTGTCCCAAATGCTTCACGTTTGGCTGCGACTCACCCCGGTGCAAACTGATAGTCATGGTTGTAAGACACCGATAGAACCACATCATCTGCAAAAAGCAGATTTACACCCTCCTTGACATCATGTGCATGAGTACAACAACAGGATGAGAGACAAGAGGTGAACCTGCATCTGAAATGAGTTGGACTTTGTGTCAGAATGCAGACAAAGCTGTAACTTTCACATACAGGGACTAAAAAGCCCATAAAGGTGACACTGGCAAGAACTCAGAACAGAAACTTTTTCAATACCATCAGTTCAACTGTGGCATTTGATTAATCTAAAAAGTCATGCATGTGAAAACCAGATGTGTGCACATATTCAGAGCACCAAACAAATGAAACAGTCTGAATAAAAGTCTGCTCGTTCTGCACAAATGTGGAAACTTTCAGGCAGATACATTGTTTTCTCTGGCTTCTTCTTTTAATAGTCCCAATTAGCTAACCTAATTTTAAGGTCCATTAAAAGCATCTTCAATAAAAGGACTTTTCAGCTTATTGTTTGTGAGTGAAACAACTATGATGCTGAAGAAAAAAAAAATGCCACTACTGCTTCTTCTGCTACTCGAACCTAAACTATTCACCAACGAGTACAGCTCCTGTTAGTGTTGTTGCTCAGAACTTTAGGAACTACTGGCCTCTTTACTGCTGTGCCTATTTCTAGTAATTAAAACTGCACTTTAGTCTGGATAAAACATTTGTCAAAGTAAATTCTTTTGCTACAAAATCATTTAAGATGGTCTGTTATTGCTTGTGTGCAAAGTACATCTTTTCACAATAAAAGTGGATACATTTTTTCACAATTAAAGCACTGTTAAAGGATAGTATTTTTAATGTTATGTTTCCAAACAGACCCATACTTTTGTCCAGTTTGAAGACTGACCCCTATTGTTCAACATATGGAAACATTTTTTTTTCCAAATGGATGAAAACTAAACCCCAACAATCAAGCATATTTTAACAGTTTGTGACAAAAAAAAAAAGAATTATACAGAAGATAAAGCAGGAAGGTTGGTCCACCTGTAGGTCATAATTTTTAATGATTTTGAAATATACTTTAGTTTTACATGAACATGTTCGAAATGTAATTATTAGTTTAACAAGTAGTTTGTAGTTTTACATTTGCAGCTTTGTTTATTCAACATCACGGCATAAAAACAACTACAGAGGGATCAACTACAGAGGGATCACACTCTTAAGCCTCCCTGGTAAGGTCTATTCGGGGGTTCTGGAGAGGAGGGTCCGTCGGATTGTCGAACCTCGGATTCAGGAAGAGCAGTGTGGTTTTCGTCCTGGCCGTGGAACACTGGACCAGCTCTATACT
>NC_051441.1:1628405-1648355 GCF_001649575.2 Kryptolebias marmoratus | reverse complement strand
CCCAGAGGAAGACCCAGGACACGCTGGAGGGACTATGTTTCTCGGCTGGCCTGGGAACGCCTTGGGATTCCCCCGGAGGAGCTGAACCAAGTGGCTGGGGAGAGGGAAGTCTGGGTCTCCCTGCTTAGGCTGCTGCCCCCGCGACCCGACCCCGGATAAGCGGAAGAGAATGGATGGATGGATGGATGGATGGATGACATAAAAATTAGCAGCAAAACTCCTAACTTTTACTAATTTTGTAGTAGCCAATGCTTGTTCTCACAATTCCAGATTTCACTATAATTTATTTAAATAAGGTGCTGCAATAAAATGACAAGATAAAAGTTTAAAGTGGCAATCTGTTGCTAGTGAAAGCTTAGACTCAATTTTTATACTAAAACAAGGTTTGGTGCTTTTATCAGAAAAACTCAGTATCATTTTTAATGATACTTTTATTATTAGTAGTAGTACGTTATAATACTAAGTATTTATGGTACTATTTTCATCTGGATCTGGACAAAGTAACATGGAAAACATGAATCAAAAGTGGTGAGCCGTCAGTCAGAGTCTAAAGTCACCCTGGAAAGCCAGCTTTTGTTTAGCAGTTCGAAGCCGATAAGATGTGTTGACTTTTCAGACTAATCAAACGCCTCATTTAACTTTGGTCTTACAGGGTAGCTTTATGTGAGCATATATCTGGTAGTAAAACTTGTAATTAAAAGGAAATTGTGTGTTAAGAGAAGGAAATAAGGGAGGAACTCCTTTACCATTAGACGTTAGCTTTGTCAGCAGTAAACTGTGTATCATGTTGGCAGTTTTTTTCCTCATTTTCTGTTCACTTAAGCGGGTTTCATACATACCACGATCCTGTAGCCAGCAGCAGATGAATTAACTCCTGCATCTGGCAGTGATGTATTCAGTATGCACTCAGCAATCACACTGCCAGAGGCGGTCAGATGAGGATAATACTGAAAGTTGTTCAAGCATAAGCAGCCGATGAGGGTTCATGTATATCATGAGGGACTGTATAAAAGCTTGCATTGTACACATACTGACAATTGCAAAAACTGATTAGAATTTTTTATCTCACTTTTCCTTTTAACCTCCTTCTTAGCCAGCGCTCTTATTTATGCCGCACCTGCTCGGAGTGCATTATTGACACGCAGTTCTACAGTTATCACGAGTGTGTCTGCTGTGCCTGAATTCACAGCATTGTGTGCTTCACCATGGTAACACAGATCAGAAGGCAAAGGTCGAGCAAAGCGTTGGTTGCGGCACTGCTCGGTAGGGGCAGGACGGGGGCGGAAAAATCCTCCACATGGGTCTTTTTCCATACACTGAGCACGCTCATAATCTCTTGTCCTCCAGCAGCTCCCTGCAAGGTTAGTGAGAGTCAATAAGCCTTCCGCAAAGGTTAAGGAGACGTATAAGAAAGATATCATGCAAAGCGTGAGCTCTCTGGATCCGCAAGAACCGCAAATAGAGTGCCATAACTGTCTTTGTCTATTTTCCATCTGAAAGTGAATCAGAGAAAGGTGCTCCGTTTTCCTGTTTGACTGGCTCATGAATTCAATATGAGCCATCTATACACAAAGTACTTTGTGAATACAAAAGCTGAAAGAGCATATCAAATGGCTTGAACTGCCAGTTCTTTTACAAAGAACAATCATTACTTGTGGATCCATCCTCAATGAAATCTCGATTTTCCCTTAGATTTTCCCTTTCCTTTTCATTAACCGGTGACTCATTGGTTACTCTATCTGGCACCATCAGTTCTGTCTTCAAAGCTTCTTTTGATTTATTTTTCATTTGCCAAGCACACAGAGTGCAGCTGTATAGCTTCACTTTGCACATTTCACTTGTGTTTTATGTTTGTTGGTGACAATAATGGTAGATGAAAACTGGTGAGATGAAATAAATAATTTAACTATAGAAAATCTTTTACACTGAAAGCTTCAGAAGAGGAACAAGTTTACCTGAAGCTCCTTGACTGATGTTTCTTTGCACAAAAAATAAATAAATAAAAATAAGTGGACAGATACAACTGCTTAAGTCAGATTTACTACAAAATCATGTCTTGGTTAACAAATTTGAGACAAACTTCAATCAAAAACAGTTTTTATTCTCTTTTACAAGACAGATCTGCTTTTTTGTCATTTTCAGATGCAGGCACAACTTCATATATTTTCACAGGGGTGGCCAGAGGGAGCCACTGTTAATCTCGGGGTGGCTATCCAAAACCTAAAGCAGTGGTGTCCAATCCTGGTCCTGGAGGGCCACTATCCTGCAGGTTTTAGATGTTTCCCTGCTCTTCAAGTTCTGCACAACCCTGTTAATCACTCATTCATTCAAATCAGTTGTGTCCAAGCAGAGAAATACATAAAACATGCAGGATAGTGGTTCTTCAGGACCAGGATTGGACACCACTGACCTAAAGCCATAACAGAATTTCCAGAGTTTTAAAATGCTGTTTTCATACATAAGCTACTTGGGGAAAAATAACAATACTATTCAACTATTTGGACAATTTTAAATGGAATTTAAAATGTTTTTGGTGATTCATACTCAGTCGTTTACCTTTCTGCAGTTATGGAACAGGACCAGTCATCTCCTGCATCATCACCTGTTGGCAGTGATCAGGACTGCAGCTCTGAGTCTCTTTGGGGCGATAATTCTGCCTCCTGGACACATTCTGCTGGTTTTTACTTCAGCGATACAACTACTTCTAACACTAAACCTCACCTGATCTTATTTAATGCAGCTAAATCTGACGTGTCCAACAGTGTAATGCTGAGAACATTGGTGGAGTCAAGTTTGCAAAAGAGGTGATCCAATAGATTCAACAGCAGAACAAATGGAACAACATCTCAACTTGTAAAAATATGGATCTGAGTAATACAGAAAACATGAGGGTATTTGGCTGCTGCATAGGTAGGCAACATCTGTTGATGTTTTGCATCTTTGGACTTCCTTGTAATTAGTTGTAGTTACGAAACGATTACAGTTGTTTAATGAAACAGTCATTTCTAGGAAACAGCTTGTTATTGAGTGAAATATACAACTTAGCAGTGAGTGTGAACAAGTCACATCAGGACCTGACCCTAAAATCCAAAATCATTTAAACCAGAGTTTCCTTAACGGGCTGCGAGAGGCAGAACTGACAGTTTGTGAATTAAACATCAACATCAATAAATCCAGACTCAAATTACTCTAAGAATACAAAAACTGAAATATTGACACATAAAATGACTTAAACTGACAGGTTCTGTTCTAGAAACGGTCATAATCAGCGAATTAATCTTAAAGGAAAATTAAATGAAAAATTCTGTGTCAGTTTCAAGTGACTCCTCTTTTTTTTTCCAAACATGAAGAACCAGGATGAGATAAACTATTTGAATTTTAAGTCACACAAATATCTGCCATTGGAAGCCCAGAATAAAAATATGAACTGGCGATACACAGAACACGTCCCCTGAAGGCTGACCACAAATGGTTCATCTGGAACACATTCTAACGCAACACTAATTAGGCTTCCGGCTTTCTGCTTTGAAAACTTCCACTAATTAGCAACATGATTTTTATTTAAAGAAAGCAACAAGAGGAAAAGATCTGACACAAGCTTATAATTTCAGCACACTTCTTAATGATTATTTCACATCTGTCTGTTTCAATGGTTCAGCACTGATCAAGTTGTTTACTCCTCTTAGTAACAGGAAATGTTACTGAGAAATATATAATGAGGTATATCTATATATATATAATCTCATATTTTATGTTTCTTATTTTTCAAGTGGTTACAAGAAGGCAGAAGTTGCTGTAAACTTGGGAAGAAAGTTGGCTCAACTTGATGCCTCAGTTTTCCGTCTTTGGGATTTCATGAATTGAATCTTGGCACCATTCGGAGCTGCCAACCCATCCATTTGGACCTACGGTTTTGAAACATACTGTGTTCCATTTAAACCAGGTTAATTTGCTGAAAGCAGTGAGTAAAAACCTATACATATATAAAGTTTAAGCTTCACAGATTAACACTAATTCTATATATACCTCCAACAGGACACAATATTGTCTTCTTCACAGATTACACATGTATCTGAGCTGCTGAGACTCTGGAGTTAATCCAGGAAAACTTTCTGAGCAGAAAAGCTGTTGCTGGTCTCCATCATTCTGTGATAGATTTATGCATACTGAAATTTGACTCAAACCTCCAAGCAGATCTGTGGGTTCTTGGCAGAAAGGGGTGGGGGGGACACACAACAGCATTCTTGCACATATGCCGTGCACATCAGTGAGATGCTCAGCAGGCTGCCAACACCAAAGTGTTCATCACTCTCCTCCCACTCCTTTTTCATAGCATGGAGAAGAAAAAGACCCCAGAGTACCAGAATGAGCCCAACCAATCAGTAGCAAAGATCAAAAAGCAGATGTTCAAGGAGAATGAAATGCCCCCATTGATTGGCCACAGTGCTTTGGTCCCCCCAGCAGTCCTCTAATCGATATCTGAGAGATAAACAGCAGTCAGCCACTGACATTGGTGATGTATGACTGCCGTGGTGGAACAGCAACTGATGACTTTTTACCATCTTGGTCAAGACTCACCGGAGCAACTCGGACCGGGAGTCCAAGGGCAGAGTTTAACCATCCAACCAGGCTTTAGATCCTTCTCATCACAACCAGACTGATAAAACCAAAGCACTCCGGTTTTATGATGGTCAACTCTGACTAGGCGTGGGCTGATTGTGTCAAGGTATTCATGATGTTAAAAAGTCACAATGTCCACTAAACTTTTTGTAATACCATTCCTACGGTTTAAGAAGACCAAAAAATTAAGTAATAAACAAACCTGAACAATATTTTTCTCATATTGATGCCAAAGTCTGTTTGTTTACCTGCAGAAACAGCCGAAGAGAATGAAAATGGATCAACAATGGCGATGTCCATGGAAGAGCCACATGGGATGGATAAGTCCAACAGTTGAGTAAACTATGCAGATAAGATTTAAGAGTTTTCTTACTCGTTCTCTTTTCTTTGGCATTTAGAAACACCTAAACGTCTTTCCCTCATGTCTGACACATTTGTTTACCTGCACAGACTACAGCCAGCCTAATGTAGGTCAACCACGCGACTCAAGCTTCCATGAGTGCTTTCTATACACGGGGTGCGTGCCTGCATTTTCAGAACTGCAGATTATTATAATGTACCTGGAAAACAGCCAGAGTAAACTCTTTCAAACTGCATCACTTTGTTATAGTTCAGAATAACATTTCTAATGTTTTATTTTAATAAAATATAAGAGGCAAATCATTTTCTCTTGTTTTGCTTCGCCTCCATCCGGTCACACAGCAGCCCTCCCCCTCGTCTACCTGTTGCTCTGAGCCGTCGCTCGTCTGCTAAGGGAGCAAATCCCCAGAAACTATTAGGTCTGTTAAATGAAAGGCAACATTGGTTAGTTGCTCATTTTATCCAGTGGATAACAGGCAGTCGTACTTTGATTATTATTATTATTATTGGGAGTGACACCTGACTCTCTGTTTAGACGTAAAGTTATTTTGTAACAAATGTTTGCAACAAGCTACAAGAGTTAGCATGTTAGCAGCTGAAATATAAACACTACCACTGCAGGCTCACAACAGAGGCTAATATCCAGCTTATAATTAAAATATCTGCCCATCAGGCTCTCAACATTCCTGCACAAAGACCAGAACAGCAGAAGTAGTAATATGAGTATAATTACTTTGGAATTATAAATATACTATGAATAAATTAGATATAGAATCATCATACTTCAATAATAGTTGTAAGGTCTATATGATAGGCCATAAATAGTTTTTAAAAACCAAAACATACAGTAGTTTTGGCCTTTTCCTGCAACCAAAATTAAAATAAAAAATCTTGGATTTATTCATGAAACATCCACATCATCAGAAAGTCAGTCCAACCAAGTTGGGTTTAAATCTGTCCTGAGTGCAGGAAAAGGAAACGCTAAAACTGATTTTAAAAAGGTAACTATCGACATTTTCACTTGTTTTCAGTTTTTGTTGTATATATCTGGGCATTAAAACATATATTAACTATTATACTACTTTACCAATAAAATATTCATTATTAAACAACGTGATCATATTTAAACAGCAAAACTATTAATAATTGCATTTTTGTTTTTAAATAAAAGGTAATAAATCCTTTGATGAACTTTTAGGGGTTTAGGTTTTGGTGCATTCCAGTCCATGATTACCTACATAATGACTGAAACCTTTCTCGATTGTATTCCAGTTACGGATCCGCAGATCTTTGGAAGGTTAGAATAAAGCTTAACGAAGCAACACGGATAAATTACCTGAAAAGGAACCAGTATTATCGCCCTGTTTGTTTTTCAAAAAAACAATAAAATAAATAAATAAATGGGGGGAAAAAAATGTCTCAGAGAAAATGAAATGATGGCGTGGCTGTGTTTTGTGAAATTGTGCTGTCAAACGTTTCTCCCTTCTAATTTCCTGGAGCGCAGATGATGGAGCATGTGTGCTGACAGCTGAATCAGATAAAAAAAAAGACTGCTTTTTCCACATCACAAGCATTTTTATGCGACATTTCTAAATATAATAATGAAACAATTAGTTTAGAGCAAACGGCTTTGACAGATACCTTGACCTTGTGTGCTCTGTAAATATTTTTAATGTGGTCATTCATTAAAGTGTTGAGGCTGACAGGCAGAAACTTAAATACAAACTAATAGGACTGAAGCAGAAAGCAGTGAAACTCAAATGTTTATTTATCAGAAAAGTGTCATTTAACTTGTATTTACCTTTACTTGTGGAAGCAGGACGAAGCTTCTGACAATAATCTAATTAAATGAAAGCCAAAAAATTGATTCAGTTTCCTTTTTTTTTACATTTCATAACTGCTGAAGCTGTGTGGAAACTTGCAACGGTCTGAGAGCAAACAACCCTCTCAAATGTGTGTGTATCTGTGTGTCTGTTTGATGGGACCGGCCCAGCACAACTGTCACTTTGCTCCCCCGTTACAGGTGCTCCACACAAGGGAGCTGGCAGCTCTGACGGACGCCTCCTCCGGGGGATTTATGGGAAATGACAGCTCCCGCTACATAAAGCTGAAGTGTTCAGGGAAGGGAAGACAACGGGAGTTCCAAACCACAAATACACAAGGCTGACACCGGCTGAAATTTATTTCCTCTGCTCTGCCGGGCAATTTTTGTTGGAAATGTGCTCCTTATACTTTTCGGCTGTAAGACTTAAAGCCCCACCCTTAATCTACCTCCTCTGTTTGCCGTAATGGTCTGCGAGTCTATCTGCTGGCGAAAAATCACATTTCCTACATGGCTGCTTCTTGATGAATTATTTCACATTTCACTTACTTACTGTACCTTTGCGAAAGTTAATCTACATCAGTGACATTAAAGGAAAATGAACAGCTCCCCCTTGTTCAAACTCAAAAGGTGTGGAGCATGTGGCTCCTTTAAAAGTCCATTTTAAACTTCATCATTTAAGCGTTTGACAGCACGTGTGAATGTCCTCTGATTTTCTCTGTATTTAAATATGGACCATCTTTAATTGAGCAGAAACAGCTGTGGAGAACAGTGCTGAACTAATACTGAGGCTGAAATATCATTACGCTGATGGAAGCTGGGCTCTCTGACTTTTATTGGCAGCTTGCGAGCTAAATGTGTGGTTCAATTCAGAGGCGGCCATAGCTGCAGAGGCAAAGTAATCGACTTTGGTACAAAATGGTGTGGAAAATGACGTGTAGGCCTTTGCCTAAAGCCAACCTTGCGCAGGCAGAAATCTATCAGTCAGGTGCACACCAACATTGGCATTTACACAAATGTGATTTAGTCGACGATACTGGAGAGCTGATGTGCCGGACCAGTGCTTTTAGTGAAAGAAAACTACTATTTCAAGTCATGCAATCTGCTGCTCCTGCTGCTGAAAATGTCTGAACGCTGTCATGTTCAGATAAAACTGTGTTCTACATTAAACCTTGCAACATTTCAGAGCAGATTTAGGTCAAAGTATCCTGAACCTTGTGAACGTTTGACTCAAAATTTTAAATCTCTATCTTCTCCGAGCTTGTAGGAAGATTCGCCGATGCTTCACACTTCTGAGGAGTGAGTATTTTTGGCTCGGAGTTGCCAAAGTTTGGACACAGTCATGTCTGAGTGTCAGTGACGACATCATGTAGGCATGGACTGATTACTGGTTTTAAGGTAACCACAAAAGTCATCTCAGGGCACTGTACAAAAACAGTCAGAGCCCATCTTTTCCATCATATTGTTCCTTTGGTTGGTGCCTTTTAATGCAACAGAGACTAAATGTTTTTATTTTGTTTCTCCTGCCACCGGTCACAAGAATCACCAAGCTGTCATTCTGCTCTGTCGCCACATGGGGGATTTCCAGAAACCTTCATGCTTGTTAAAAAAAAAAAAGACTTTATGAAGAGGCTACACGTTTCATTCAGCGGATAATCGGATAATGCAGTCATGTCTTGTCTACAAGAACAGCAACGCCTGGCTCATTTTTTCTTTCAAAGTAATATTTTGAAAAAAATGTTTGTAACATGCTACAGGAGTTAGCATGTTAACAGGTGAAATATATACAGCCAACAGAAGCTAATAATTACTAACATCAGCTTGTCAGGCTCCCAGGATTACTTTACCAAACTTCATCCTAAATATCATCCTCAGTAAAAATGTTATGAACATAAATACTGATTAAAATTGGTTTAAAATGTGTCCTAAGTGCAGGAAAAAGCTGTCCCCATTAAAAATAAAATAACTACAAATATATAAATTGTTCATTTTTAAGCAGCATCTGATGTTTTAAAGCAGCAAAAGTGAAAATAATTGCATTTAAAAAAATAAAAGTAAATCATGTGAAGCATTTTTAAGTTTTTTTTTTATTTTAATACTGTGAAACCTGAGTATTTTTATTAAATGTTATTAGACGTTCGACTCAAACCGGTCCATGCCAGCCGTCATCTGGTCAGTTTCTCAGCAGCACCTAAGCCAAAACTGTCCTGACCAGTAAACCAAACATTAATTATCACAATAAGACACAATTAAACAGCAATTATGTAAAAAGATTTTTTTTTCTTTTGCTCTGGGAATGTCTTAACTGCTGGTATTACATCAGCTTCTGAACGTCAGATTCAGAGTGTCTCTGTCTCAGCAGAGAGCCTGGAGGAGCTACAGTCACACCCACACACACACACACACATTCACTCGCTGAACCACAAAGCAGATCAAGTGTGCCTGGAGAGCTCTATAGAGAGGCCAGTTTTCCTCATTAGTCCATGTGTGCACCACTCTCCAAAAAAACCCTCACTCTAATCACTGTCACCAGACCTCAGCTGAAAAACAGATAATTAATGTTGGGCCCTGCCTCAATCAGCCCCCATGCTAAACAGCTCCGTGTACATATGCGTGTGCATGTGTGTGGGTGTCTGCATTTGTCTATTTGGAGTCTGTCGATGTCTCCCAAGCTCATCTTAGCTCTCCCAACAAACCCACATAATGCACATTTAGGAAACTCACAGAAGAATTATGAGACTTTTGGACAAAAAGCTACTTGCTGAGTTTTATTTCACAGCGTCTCTTTCTTTACCGAGTCAATTGTCTCGCCCCTGCTGCTCCACGACTGCCCTATAGTTCCCCTTCACCCATTTATTACACGGAATGGACTTCTTAATCGAATGCTTTGCAGAGCAGATTTATTTATGTTCTCTTTTTTCCTTCCTAAAGGCAGTTATTAATATTTTATAAATATTTGATGATACTTTGTGTGACCCTGCAGAGAATGGCAGAGAGGAATTGAAGGTTAATGCTGGGGCTCCAGACTGATTAAATGGAGACCAAGTGGCTAAGGCCCACACAGGGTGGCTGTACAACTTTCAAATAAAAAGAGCTAAATAAACACGTAGGGCTTTAACGAGGTAAATTACAACAAAAAGTTCTGTGTTTGGGATTACTGATTACATGAATGGAGTGTCAGATGACTGGAAAACTTCAAAAGCCATTTTTCTTTACAGGTGAAAAGTGTAAATTAGATTTTTTTATATTAAATTAGATGGCAAGTGATTATATGTAAAAATTCTGAAAAATTATTTTGCATTAAGTGTGGTCACTTTTGAGCTTGTTAAGGTAGTATTTCACAGGCTATGACTATTGGAGACTGGTTGATGACTTAAATATCAAAAAAAGAGGAAAATATTTGTTGCAGTCTCACTGAATTCTGAATGTTTGCTACCAAGCGACCAATGAGCTGCGTGGTGTGTTTTGAGCTGTGGCCTATTTTTGTGTGCATGGCTCACAAAACTGCATTCTAGGCCGCGCACATCATTCTGGAGCTCCTCTTTGAAAAACAGACTGAAAACAGCTTTTATTATATTTTACTGACAGAACAACCACTGCAATGTTCAGTTTGGTATTACTGGTGACATATAAGCATAAAATATAATATTTTAAGCCTGTTGGATACTAAATTATGGGTTTGATAAAAGATAAAGCCATATTGATGTTGGGTCTGTGTATAAAAAAAAGAAATTGAAAGAATTGATGATGTAGCTGATTCTTGAAGGGGCCCCTTTAACTTTAAAATAAAGGCCAAGGGCTAAGGATAACATTTGAAAAGAAAGTTTAAATGCACCACTGGTAACATTAAAAACGTTTTATAGGCAGATGGTGCTTCATATAACTCCATAATTCTCCTTAAATGAAGAATATATAAATGTACAAATATGCAAATTACCTCCCTTATCCAGTTCTGGCAGTCTTTCCAACCTTTTGACAAATATCTCAAGCCTGGGCTGAGGCATCTTGTTTCTGTCTTGGTCTGCTTTGTAAAAGGACTAAGGAGGCAGGATGCGGTTAAAGTCAACCAGCTGTTTTATGCCTCTGAACCACAAAGGGAGGAAGGCACAGAGCTGAAACTGTCAGTCTATAAAGGGTCGGCCATCGCTGTGATGACAGTCGGTCTGTGTCACCAGCTGGCCAAGGAATCTGAATGGAAGATGTCCAACACTCGTTTTATACTTGGAGCTGAGTTCCACTCCACACTTCCTTTGGTTCCAGCTTCATCTGTGAAAACTCACATCTTTGACTGGTGATTAAGAAAAGGCAGCTTAAAGACGGACTCTGTTGTTACGCTCATATCATGGAACCGTGTTATGTAAGACCCGTTTAGTTTCAGATCTCAGATTTGTTTAAAGCAAAACGGTCATCTGTTCCCTGTTCTGTTTACGAACTACAGGAACAAAATGGGGTACCACTCTGTGGAGCGCTTGACCTGTAAAATTTAATGGATGAGCTTCGATCCACTTCATCTTACACGTCTTTAAATTTGTATATTTTCCTCACAAACCTACTTTTAGCTCCTGTTAAAATCATCTGATCATTTTGTGTGATGACTTTCACCAGCCGTAATAATGTAATAGTGTTATAACAAACCAATATTTTTTAACGGGGTGTTTTATTTTGTCAACGGAGTGAATCCTTTGTAAGATTCCTGCCTCCGAGTTCCTGTCGGATTCACCTGCTTTGTGTGGATTGACACCGCTTCTGTCAAAAATAGACCAGGTGCATATTTTTAGTGCAGTGGTGCTCTAAAAATATTTTTATATTCGTCAGCAGCGCTCCTGCGACTGAGTTTTGAAGCAGTCGATGCAGCCCAAGCTTGGAACGAACACAACAGAGAAACAGATCATTATTATTTTTATTATTATTATTATGGTTATGTATTTTTCTTGTTAGAAGCATAAAAAAGTAACTCGTGAAAGTAGCATGCCAAACGCTGGTTGCTTTTAATTTCCGGCTTTCACATGTCCCCCCCCCGCAGGTTGACAGGAAGGTTCGAAGGCTTGTTATGTATGAAGCCACATCCGTGGTTCTCAGTCTGTAATTGGCACTCTGCAGGTTTAAGGTGGAAATGTTGAGCCAAGTTGTTGACCACTTGTCACTTATGTTCACCACCATATAGAAAAAGAAACAACCTATAGACTAGAACCAGACTTCTGGGATAAATGCATGAATTTGTTTCAGTCTGAAAGTAACTTTGATATAAATATATTGACTGGCATTATCCAGAATATGTAGTGTTTTAATAAAAATTAGTCTTCAGGTCATTGTTTAAACATATAACTGATGAAAAGAGATTATAGGGTTTGCAGGAAAGTTCAATAAACACAAGTTTAGAACGTTTATGAAACAATTAACCAGTACAGAAACTTATTTTATCAAGAGAATTAAATAATGTGAGATCTTTAAAGAAAAGTAGTGTCAAGTTTGTGCACTTTTAAATATTTTTGAGCACCTCAAACTGAATTCCCGTTACTCTCAGTGTAATAAAAAGCCGTTTCTCTGGAAGAGAAAGTCAAACAGTAGCAGGAACATAATGTGATGTTAAGGAACGAAGCATGTTTGGACGACTAAAGCTAGGAAAACAGTAAAAAGCTAACTACAGCTTTCAGGATTTTTTACAAGGTTTGTTTCTCTAATCAAATACTAAAAATTAACCTGAAGTTGCTCGACTTGAAAATTCTTCCTTTTTATCTGCATTTCTATCATGAATCTAGTTGTGCAGTGTTTGCCAAATCAAAATGTTTAATAAGGAATACGATTGTTGAATAAGTTTATTTATATATTTTCATTGTCTTTTTCAATAAATTTACTTATATTTTATGAGCTTATTTTAGTGTTTTATTTAGCTTTTATCTCGAAGAAAGAAGGATGGAAGAAGCTGTTTAATTTTGGCAATTATCAGTTTTAGGATTTTACTTTCTTGTAGCTTTAATTCTACAAACTGGTCCTTTTAACACATTTTTTTGGTAGAAAACCTGATAAAATACGTTAGGATAAACTGATAACCCAACCCTGTAGAGTTAAAACAAACTAGGGTTGGTTTGGTTACGTTAGAAAATATGGAGTAAACTGTTAGAAGTTTGAAGAGACATCTTCTTTTGGAGTTGCAGTGTATCCCTTCTGTATTTTATCAACAACACTTTTGCCCTGCAATTACTTTCATCCTCACTCATGTTTCTGAGGCAAGACTATCCGTCTCAGTCTCTCATCAAATAAATTCAGTTGTCTGGCTGTCCATCAATGAGGGAAAAAAAATCCAATATTTGCAACACATGTCCTTCATCGGTGATTTGTAGTATTCACAGCTGTTTGAATAGGCTGAGGATTCTATTGTAATAAGAATGTTAGAAGAAACTCACGAAACACCAATTACAGCATCAACTTTGATGCTCTGCAACAAACTGCATCTCTGTCAGGAGTGGAAAACATGATGGGTCGGTTATTAGCTAAATCCATCGCTTACTATTCGGTGTGCATTTATCAGAATCCAACATAAATTAAAGACCAAGAATTCCTTGAAGGAAAGTAGATCACCAGCTGCCTTTCATAGGAGAGTTTTAGAGTAAGAATATTTTACGTTAAGTTACAGCTATCTGATCAAAACTTGGACACCTGTTCTGCACAATCTCATGTAATGTCTTCTGTTGGCACTTCTGAATGGCTTTCAGCTACTACCACACCAAGTTTTAGAACAATATTTGTAAAAAAACTATGCCATATTTGTGAAGGATGAGGTTGATTAGCTGTGGTGGCCATTTTAAACAGGGTCAATCAGTTGAAGTTTTATTAAAATCCATCCAGTGGTTCATGAGATATTTTTCTCATAAAGCAAACATAACAAATTCAAAACACATTTTGTTTGATCTATTTGTGCTCAGACTGTTGATTATTGATCTCAGCTATTATTACACCAAATTAGAGCTCAATACCTGTAAAAGTTATTCTTAGCTTTGGTGGTCCTTGACCCCAAACATTAATCAGTTCAACGATCAACCCAATGATTACTTTAAATCTGCCCATTGGTTCATGAGATATTTTGCTAACAGTACAGACAAATGAACAGACATTATTGCTGCTTTGTCGTTGGTCAGCAGATGATAACACCAAGGCTTTATGGGGAAAATAAGAGCAGAAAAACAAAAACACCCAAGGGGAGCTAAACCCCGGTCTTCCAGAGGATAGAATTTAATCAACAAAGTATCTGATCAAAATGTTTGAAAAGCTGTGGCATGCAACATTTATTGACTCCTTGAATGTGTCTTTCTTTATACATTCAGACATGGCTGAATAAATGATTTGAAGCTGACATATATAATTCGACCTTGTCAGAAGCTGATTTCCACCCCCCCACATTTCCTTGTGCATGCTGTGTAATTGAGCCTTCAGGGAGAGTGGAAAGACTATCTGGTCCTCACTTTGTAGGGATCTGTATTGATGATCATGACTGGTTACTAACCATCTAATCAATAGCTGCATACACACAAGCAGATGGTAATATTTATGGTGTGACAGTAGCTTATCTCACTTTTACAAGCTGTTTAATATTTGCAAAGATCACAGACTTAAGATAACACCACCTCTGGGGTACCAGCTTCACAGTGAAAGATATATGTAATTAAATATGTTTCCTTGCATAAAAGGCTATTAACTTTTCTTCAATATATTTCTCAACAATGCTGCGTACAACGAGGAAAATCCCCGTTTAAATTGGTCAGCGGCTGTGTCTGAAGCTGACCGGCTTTCTACATTTAAATTGCATAAATTTCATACGAAGGCCACGGGCAACTCAGAAATGAAAGTTGCATTAATTGAGAGAGTTTAAATTACTTCTTGCAGATGTAGCTTTTGTTATCTTCCGCCGCTGTAAATTTCAAAGATAAGGAGTGCAGTCAGTAAATCTAAAGTTTCTCTTCCAGGTCTGCCAATAAATTCTGAACTTGTTTTATTTTTGGTTTTTCCACACAGTAAACCTTGTTTGGGAGTGCAGGAGCAACTGGACGAGGAAAGGATACATAATTGTCTTTTTTACCTTGATTTAATAGTGTGTTTGTGGATGTTAAACCACAAGGGTTGGGTAAAAAAATTGTTTGCCAGGGCCGGGCAGGCGAGGATGTCAATCTCAGGCTTTTCATTCATTTTTGCTGACACACAAGCAACCGGAGCCTCGGTGGGTCCCCGGAGCCACTACACACTTCCAACAGTCAAAATCAATCGCTCATTTAGATTCAGCAACTTGGAAAACATGAAAAATATCACCCATGGCAGCAGAACATGCCAGAAAATCATTAGAATTAGAAATGAACAAGTTTATTTTTTTTTAAGTGACAGGATATATAATTGGAAAAAAAAAACACTCGAGGAATTTAAAGTACAAAAACAAATCTAATAAACTGCAGGGTGTTTAACATACATGTTTTCATTTTCTACATTTCCTCATCAGATTATCAAAGCAGGTGAGGCGCTCCACAAATGTAGTATAAACTGGAACACAACTGGCCGATGCCATGCAGCTGTGGCGTTCGGACCAATGGGAGCTCTTTAAATCAGAGTGTGGATGTAAACACCACGTCTACCGTCTCCCCCTCTCCAGCATTACTAGAGGAGCTGATGACAAGTGCCGAGCAGCCCTCTAGTGCCTTTAATACAGCAAGAACATTCTCCAGGGGAAATGCAATCTGTGTCCTCTGTACAGATCCACTGTCTGCACTTCCCCGCTTGTGAGCGGCTATCATATTATACTACCCACTCTCGAAATGGGAGAAGGAAATAGGAAATCGCCTTGGCCAGAGATGAACCAGGAATATAATCAAGAAATAGTGTGGCGTAAACGGCGCAGCTCAGCCTGGCGTGCAGACCTCCCCTGGCTGAGTGCTAAATAATAAGCAGTGGGAATGGCTCGGGATGCCATTGAGAAGAAAGTACCCCCCCCCCTCCTCCCCCCAGGCATCTATTGGCTTACAGCAGCTTATACGTTTAAAATGGGAGATAAGAAAAAGAAACGCTTCCCTCATGTGGTGTTCCCACATTCCTTTATTGCCAATAAAAAGAAACAGCTAAACTGCAGAGACAAAAGAAGCTCCCAACATGAGGCAGAGTGAGAGAAACATTTTCCTCTGACCTTCCACAGAACTGAGGCGCTTTTTTATCCAAACCACACAAAGAAAAATTAAAATGCAAGGTTCTGATTTTTTAGAAAAAAAAAAAGCATAAAATTCATTATTTTCAAGTAGTGAAAAAGTAAATGAGACTTTTAGCTGTTCTTGTTTACATGCCGTGTTCTGCTGTAAACACTAAACAAAGCTCCGTCTCGGCAGCAGACATGAACACACAACACACATTAGAAGAAAACTGCAACTCTTTGATTTCTATTTTTACCTGCCTGAAAAAGACAGCTGAGCAGAGAATGGAGAGTGTGGAGTGAAGTCAGTGAAGTGTTTGAAGTAAATGCGCTGGACACGTGTGTGTGTGTGTGACACAAAGTGTGTGTGACAGCGTTGAGCCTGAGTGAGAGGTGAAAGTACTGCTGTACTCACAGTTGTGCTCTTGTTTCCCTGTGGTCTGCCGGCGTGTCAGAGTTTCATCCTCTCAGCGTCTCTCCCTGGGCTGGGCTTCCTCTTCCTCTTCTGACCAGAAGGTGTGAGGAGGAGGAGGAGGAGGAGGAGGGGATACACGGATTGAGCGCTAAGGAATGAAACTAAAGGGAGAGAGAAAGAGGAAGAGGAGATGCAGAGAGTGAGAGAAAGCACGGAGTGGGTGGAGGGAGGGCGAGCGGCGGCTTGTGATTGGCCTGTCAGTCCAGGAGAGGGAGCGGCGGTCTCAGCGGTGTGAGGGCGGCGGGCATCCCAGTCCGTCTGCTGGCTTCTTCGACTCAAACACCTCCAGAGCCTGCAGAAACACAACACACTCGCTCGTTGGCTGGCTCACGCCTCACACACACACACACACACACACACACAGAGGGGGAGGAGGGAGGGTTGATAGAGAGAGGCAGACATGTTCAGAGGGCCGATGACAGCTTCAAGCTGAAGCTTCTCCTTGGCTCCTCATCAATGACAGGTACTGAAGCTCCCCCTCCCATTCACACAGCTACACACACACAAATCCCCCCTCTACATCCACCCCCTCCCCTCCCCATCTCAATTACCATAGCCGCAGCAGATGTATTGGGCTTGTCAGCTCTCAAGCAAGGCTGAGGACGAAATGTGGGCTAACTTATCTCATTTAATTTAACCAAGCTGTAATCAGACAACACTGTGGAGCCCTTTCCTGGTCAGTCTGGACCCAGGATGGAGGTGGCAGGGTGAGGGCACCGACACACACAGGCAAACTCCAATTAGTTCCTCCTAGGTCAAAGAGCAGCAGGCTAAAGGTTCAGACTGCAGCTGTTTGCACTAAAAAAAAAAAACAAAAAAAAACAAAGAAACATCACTGCTGGGATAACAAAGCGCCTGCTGCAGCCCGGTAACACTAATTTAACTGTGATTCATGAGGCTGTCAATACAATCTGACTAATTTTAGTGACTCCACACCCAAAACATTGCAAAAACAAGATTCAGTCCAAACAAGAGGCACTGTCAAGGATATTAAGCCTGACATTTCTGCAGTTGACGCCCAGTTTGCAGCCGAATGTCAAGCGGTGGTTTTTTTCCCCCTCATTAAGAGTTGTGCCCGGTCAACAGCAGACCGGCTCCAATCGGCTCCACACAATGTCCCACGAATCCCATCTCCGTCCTCTTCACTCCACCAAATTCAATTAAAAAGAGAAATTGGCAATTAGATCACTGTTATGATCCTGTAACAATGATCTAATCTGTAATTCATTGGCTGCTGTTCCCCTGAGGGGGAGGGGGTTGCTGCTTGATGGAGTGGCTCGGAGACTTCTTGGCATTCACCTCGGCTGAGGCAGCGCACAAGGGCACTGGTGGGGCCCTGGCGCTAACGGAGGCCTCGGCAGTATCACCTCAGGGGCCTCGGCTCGCCTGCGGCAAGAACACAACCTGTGACACACGCTCGTTTGTTTAGCTCTCACCGGCCTGAGAGCTTATTTAGCAGGTTGTATGTGTAATATATGAGCATGCATGAAGACAGAGTCACAGCACAGTCTGCAGAAAACAGAAATGTATATAAACACTTTCTCCTCTCAAGGGAGAGAAATTTTTTGCTCGTTAATTGAATTATGTCAATTCCATTTGTTTAATGAGGGGTGAAGGGGCAGTTTGCCCTTTTTGAGGCTTCAGGCTAACAGTCACATTGAGTCAGTGGGCGGAGGTGGTGAAAGAAGAACGAGGTCAAAATCTAGACTGGAACTAGCGTCTCGTTACCACTGGAGTCGTGCTATTGGAGCAGCGCTACAGCTCCACCACATGTGGACTGTCGGATGCACTTAGAATCACTTCTCTGACCTGCAGCAGCCATGTGGGGTGTTTGTTATTTAAAAGGCTTGTTACCTGGCAACATTTAGCACATTTACACCTTTTTTATCTTATCATCCATCTCATGGCGATTATATTTAGTCATGGGATAAATGCAGCGTCCTTTATAGGAGACACGCACACCCACTCAGAGCCAGTGTCAACAGGAAAGCAAACTGACTGTCATATATTGGAGTGTGTGGGCTTGTGACACACACACGGTCTCGGAGACATACACACACTCAGGAACAGTGTGATTGCTCTGCTTCGCTCGTTTAGCACTTCTAAGGCAGAGATCCCCAGAGGCCACCCATCACATCCAGTTACTGTGGCGCACAGACACGACCGAGCCCCACCTGGCTGCTCTCACCTCAATCTGTAGGAGGCAGGAGGCAGTAGCACCATGTCGCTCGCTTTCTCACTTACTCACACACATCATTCACCCAAGATCAAAGATGTGGTCACACACACACTGATATCTCACACCAGAGATCAAGAGGACTTTCGGCTTTCACAAACTTGCCATCATGCACATTAACTTGTTACAAATCTCCTTCTCGTCTTAAAATTGTTAAAATGCCTGTGGTAACTTGGTGTGTCGCTGTCACACCGACTTTTCCTGGGAGGTGTGAAGGAGGTCCTGAATCCCCAGCTAGTAATCCTGTAAGAGTAAAGAGGAAAAAAATCATTTTCATCCCCCCACTAACTTCAACAAATTTGCTGTAATTAACATTAAATGAGTAAAATGTGTCAGCTACGGAGCGCCGGTGAGACTAACAGATGGTATACATGGGAAATTGCTTCATTAACAGATACTCTTAAAGAACAGGACTAATGAGACAGCGCTGCTTTGACTGTTGAGTCATGCTGATGGCATCAGGTGCTGAGAAGCGGATGTAATGGCTTGCTCAGGGGTGCTACCCCAACAGATGCAAACAACAGATCGCTTGATTGGGAGTGTGTTCTTTTGTGTGAAAGTGTGGATAGGTAGGGAACGAGGGGGTAAAGGATATGGAGGAGGTCTGGCCAGTGATTAGTGAGCTCCCTTGCTGGTTGAGCCTGACTTGTCACAGGTTGACATGGGATGCAATTATAGAAGGGAAGTTTCGCAGCCCCTCAGGCATGTGCCAGGCATGCTGTCAACGCTGGCTGATGTGTGGGCTTCTTGGCACTGCCAAAGGTGTCACAGGTGCTTATGTGTGCACAAAAGTGCTACACACCCATAAAGATTGACCTCGGCTTTTCCACATGCGTTAAACATTGTGTGCTCATGAGCCGCTCGGTTACCTTTCGTTTGAGTATTAGTTAAACCCTACTCCACTCCCAGCCTTCCCTCCATCTCACTCTTTATTTCTTCTGAAGCTGGAAGGTAAAGCCAAAACACTTGTGACTCTGCTGGCTCCTCTCACTGTTCCCACATCTTCTCCTTTTCCCGTCTCAGCCTGCATATGACTCTGCCAGCAGTGCGAGTAAGCTCTATAAGACCCAAGGCAAATTACCACAGCGGGACACTACATTTCTTTTCCACATGATTCCTCATCGTCTTCTTTTTTTTCCCCTCACCATTTCTCTGCATGTCACAAATCAAAGTGTGTACCTCAGCACTGGCTGAACATCATGGGAGTGCAGCTTAAAATGAATTCTCCACTGGCAGATTCACGTCTGTCCAACAGTGTGAGGGGGAGGGGGGGG
>NC_051441.1:1522590-1628371 GCF_001649575.2 Kryptolebias marmoratus | reverse complement strand
GGGGGGGGGGGGGGGGGGAACATGGTTTTTACCAAAAGATATCGATAACCATCTGAACTTTTGTCCCAGCTTTGGTTTTTATTTATTTTTTTTGTCAGGAAATTGATTTGTACAAAGACTTCCATGCTACCATCTAGTGGCTTGCTATGCTAGTGGGCCATCAGATGTGATTTTCCACTTCAGACAATTTTTAGGGGGGTGGGGGGAAGAGCGGGGGTGAAATTGGATCCTTTGGCAGCTTGCAGTTCCTCTTAACTAGCCCTGAGCGCCACAATACTTAGAGGCAGCATTTCTCTGCTATCATTTCCAGAAAGTTCTAAAGATGCTGCTACTAATCCTAAAAGAGAGAGGTGGGGGAGGGGTGGCGTCTGATGCTCACCTCGCCAACAAACACCCAGCCACAGTCTCATACAAATACACCGTGTAACGTGTTTGCAGGGTAGTAAATAAGGTGAAGCCATGAAAAGTGTTTTAGCAGCATGTTAGCAGGACTTTGGAAGTCACTGGGGTCTGCAGCCATGCCCTGCTGCTGTTGTTAGCAGCAGCTGTAGTTAACCAACAGGACATGTCCCCGTGTCCTCTGCTCGTGCCCCGCTGTGATCACACAGCAGGTGAGCATATGATGGCTCCTTGGCCCGAACAGTTCAAACTCAAACACCCTGACCAAAAGGGCCTGATTAGATTGGAAGAACAAGAGCTAATTAAACAGGGTCTGATCAGGGAGTAAATTATTTAACACTGCCCACACGTACTGATGACTCCCTCTTTAGATCCTGAATCCAACACTTCCTTAAGTCGCCTTTGTCGTTTCCTCCCACTTCGCTTTGTCTTTCCTGCTGTTTTACTGCATTTGCACGACTGCTCTTTCATCTCTTAAATGGTGCCATTCAGTAGCCACACTGCAGTCGTCAAACAGTCATGGGGACAAACGCAGGGCCCAGCCTCGTGAAAGATAACATTGTTTTTTACCCAAAGACACAAAGAGAGGCAATGCAGTCCTTTCAAATCAATGTGAGATGGATGACGAAAATATCTGTGTAGTTATGTTTATTAATAAAATATTCTGCCACCATTTGATTTTTCTTTGTTTGGGTTTTGGTTTCTGTAAGAGTCGCCCCTAAACGATGAATGCTGAAAGAAAAACTTTTTCCCTGTGAGAAAGCTTTTTGCTGATGTTGTGATTCGAACTGTACAACCAAAGGTTCACAGGGAAACTCATGTATTCATTCACCCAGCAGGGGATGGCATTTTCCATTTCTTTTCTTTAGTGTTGTGGTCTTTTTCCTGACAGCGGAGCTCTCTCTGAGCCAATGTCAGGCTTTCCGATCACCCACTGCACCATGCACATCTTTCAATGGCTGCAGGCTGCTAACTGCAAAACAAGCCCACAGAAAAACACTGACCCCTGACAGCAAGGACTGAAGGAAAAAAAGGTTCAGAAGCCTTGTAAACATCAAATTATGCATTTAGAATTTCCTCGTCACAAAACAATTAACCTTGAGAAAAGCTTCAAAGTGTCGTAGCAAGGGAGGATCAAATTGCAGCACATTTACCAAACAAATTAAATGAATCAAAGATTCCTCACAACACCAAGGCAGCTGTTAGTTTCAATAAATCATTCATGTTACAAGATTTTGAAGAAATGCTTTTTTATTTCACATCTGTAAATGCTTCAGTTGTAAATATTTACCTCCATATCCTCTTTTCTTTACTAAGAAATGAACTTAGATGTGGAGCAGAAGAACAGAGGTTTCTCAATCTTCTTCAGAGAATGGCTTTATGTGCAAACCAGTGGGGGATGGTGAAGTGTTAAGCATCATCTACTTCAGGCATTTTCTAATTACTGAAGTTAATGGTTTCAGTGAGGCTGAGCTCTGTGAGTGGAGGGTTCTTCTGCACTAAGACACCGGTCACCGTTTGCCAAAAACGGTGTAAGAAGACCAGAGGAGAGCTCCGTGTCACTGACTGCTATCACTATTGCAGCAATGCCATGGGGACTTTGGGCCTATTTTGCATGCTTTCACTTGACAGCATACATGCTCCTGTATAAAGGGTACATGGCTCCTTGGTGCTTCAGGTTTTTCATACTTGTCTGAGCAGTTGAGGGCACTGAAAGGTGCATATTTCAGTTTCCAGTCTTGCAAAAACGTGTCAAGGCTTGTTATTTTGTTTGAAATAACACATTTGTTCTCTTGCAGGTATTCAAAATTCAGCAGAGACAAAAATGACTTTAGCCACATACAGAAAAGTTGCAGGAATTTCCTTTACGGGGTTTCTTTAAGGAATCTGAAGGCTAGCATTTATTGTTCCAGGATGATTACAGAGACAATCAAAGTCGGCTCTAATTTTCTGTTTTGCTTTTTGCTGTGGTATTATTCTCATCATGATCAAATACAAGCTCCTTATGTGCAAGACTCAAAATCAGAAATAAAGTAGTGTTGTCATGGAAACACATGTGGAGCCTTGACACATCACCGACTGAAGTAGTCCAGGGACGTGTCGGCCGTCTTTTAACTCCCTTTTCACCTGAGCGTCACATTATTTATTCAGGGGTTTGACAGCAACAAAATCAACAGATTAAATTAACTAAAAGTAAGTAGATTTCCTAAAGTAATGAGATTTTCTATAACATTTAAACATATACAATCATTTCAATAACTATTTAAAACATTTCAAACTACATTTCTCAGAATTTATGAAAAAAAACAGAGTTAGAATGACAAAGATTGTTGGTATAAGTAACAATGAGCTCCACTTCATCCTTTATCTAAGTGACCATCTAATACTCATTTATGTGTGTCATTTTATTTTTCTTTCCCCATTTAAAGAATAATAAGTCAACCAGGCAAAAGCAAAGCTTGTAACAAAAATGCTGACATACCGATGGCACACCAAAACACAAAGAAAGAACATTCTGTGCATAGCAAAAGATTCTCCTAAAACATTTGGAGCTTGTTTTCATTCGTTGAAAATCATTTACAATTTCCTTATAATAATTAATCTTTTCAAGTTCAACGGTGGCAGAACCAGGATACAAAGAGAGACACTGAGAAAAAGGATCTAATATCTGTGGTAAAACTTCACGTGCTAACACAAAACAAAGATGGATGTAGGCTTGTCACATTCACAAGGATGCACTAAACCCACTTTGGAAAGAGTTGGTACAAATTTTAGTTTTTCTTGTGAATGAAAGACGTAAAGGCAGCAGAAACTTTGTTTAGTGTGGAAAAAAAAACCTAAAAATATGGACTCTTTAATGCATGGGTAAAAATAAATTTAACAATATCAGTGTAATTAGTCACAACAAACCTTTGTCTGCATTCTTTATTACCATTTAAGTGTTTAATATGCATTTTGTAAAAACATACTAAAATGTTTTGGGGTTTTTTATGGGGAAAAATATTTTTGTCATGTAGTTTAAGAACTCATCCCTGAGCCAAATGAATCCCGCTGTTGGACTAAAATATGACAAAACATTTTCTTCATCTATTTGCACTCCATTACCAAAGAAATGCCATTGCATGTTAATGTGCTTTTGCTCTCTGTGCTTTAATGCACTGAGGCTGTGCAGACGAATCTGTGTCGGAATAATCCAGGGCATATTCATTATGAAAACAACACTTTACTCCAGTGACAAAATGATGTTGACCTTTGTGAAATCGAATACTCACAAACGGTGTCTCATTGTTCAAAGATAATAGCTGGGCAGCATCCCTTGTAAGGCAGATGATGTTGCTGGCAAGCTGAGTACCAGCCTTGCGATTGGGTGGGTGTCGGACCGGCGATGACTCATTCCTCATCGGCTTCGGGAAGACCTGGGTGACAGACTTCTGTTTAAGATACTGATAAGAAGTGTTTCCTGTTGTTGGTCATTTTTTCCTCACCTAGATAAATGACTGAGCAAAACCCTTCTTTTGTATGTGCAACACCTTCCTGAGGTTTACTCAGCACAGCGTGCAGAGGGCGAGGAGGAAGTGTATGTTCTGGAGAGGGAGGAAAAGAATTAGAGAGTGAAAAGAAGGGAAGACAGCGGCCAGCCACCCTAAAGAAGCTTTGTTCATTCCCCAGGGAAATTGCATCACATATTGATCGGTCCTCCCTCAATCTAATGGACACAGAGGGGGGAATTGCTGGTGGCAATTGGGAAATAGGTTTGAGAATAACAAGGAGTCATTAAGGCATAAAACCCAGGTTAGTCACCTGAGGACCTTTCACCTGTCGTCACACACGTCTCTCAGAGCAGACTGCAACAACAGCCACATGTACCGGGGAGCGATATTACCAAAGCACTGGGTTCACAGACTCACATGAGCATTTGTCTCCATTACAGCCCTTACACTGGCAAATAAACAGGGGAGACAGACAATCATTCTACATTACATCCATGACTATAGCACTTTACATTTTCTATCAGCGTAACAGACTCCCTGGGCCATCTCACATTCATTTTTTACTGCCTTGCACACATCCTGTGACTCTGTGTGCACAGATGGAACATTTACCACGAAGGGATTTCCACTACCGTTAGAACATTTATGCCCCTTTTCTCTGAGGCAAAAACAGCAAGATCAAAACAAGGTCTGGATCCTAACCCAAATCTGTCATGCCATCAGTGTCGTACCAGTTCAGAACAAAAACTGAATGCGAAGCACAGCCCTCTGTACCAGGCTGCACCCACTCTGTCAGCCTTATTGACTGATTTGTCCACTGAAAGGGGCAGCAGACACATTTTAACCCAATGTCGCTGGATTTTTCCCCTCAAACACAAGCATTCGAACCAGGTTTTTCACCCTGTGCCAAAAGCAGAATTGAATGCAGGAGCAAGACAAAAGCAAGAGAGGGAATCTGTGATTATCATTAAAGTAGAAGGAAGTGGGAGGATCAGCCGTGCAGCGATTTTAGCCTGTGGATCTCACAGTTGGATGTGATGCAGAATGTTAGCGCCGCACAAAAGGTAGACTGTGCATTTGCAGTCCAATTTTTGGCTTTTTTTTTTCTCCTCCTGAACGAGCAAAACTAATTATTTTAACAATATATTTTCTTGACATAATTATACTCCTTTTAGCTGCAAATGCACAACCAAAGTGCTGCACAATTTCAATTTGATTTTAATCGATTTTTATGGATCTTTTCATCTAATAACTAACAATCTGCACCGAATGCCGGTCCATTATTCTTATAGGCTTGCAGACAATTTCACACATATCAGGCACTTATGTGCATGTAAATTATTGATCACCTCTCAACCTCTTATAAAAAAAAAAAGAATCGACTTTGTGCATGTAAATAAGGTGCTACACTTTGCTGAGGTGTTTCCAGTGTCAGACTGGCTGTGATTTTGATTTGGTGCCATTTGGATATTAAGTGCAGTGGAGGCTGAGTGCTATTACAGCCAGGGAAAGGCAGCACATCAATCTCTGTCAAACAGGAGAAGCAGGCGATGGCTGTGGTAGCTAACAGCAGCAGCATGAAACAACTAAAACCTTGTGAGTGCTGCAGAAACTAGCTTTGTATAACAAACTGCATACAGGTTAAGGTGTAGAATCTCATATTGACTCTGCATTATAACCTGAAAATAAAAACTAATTCAGTATTTCATGTCTGCACTTGGACAAACTGCATATAAGGTACAATAATATACTGAACACAGATTCAGCTTATCTTTAGCATATTTCTTTATGATCCTGCTGAATGAGTATTACAGATATTTATTTAAATGCCATCTTTACAAGTCTGCAATGCTTGTCTCACTGTTGGGTAGCACAGTCAGGCATGTGAAGTGAAACTGTGCATATTTCTTACACCTCTATAGTGCTGTAATGCGCCTCTTGCAGAGCTGCTTTTGGCTTTGAGGTATCTCTCACGGGATGTTCCCCCTAAAAAGTTACCTGATGAGCCACCGTTCTCACAGGAGGCATGAGGCGGTGGGGTAGAAGCAGAGACAGAAAGAAAGAGAAAGCTCTCATTATTTCTCTCTAATTGCCCACGAGCGACCCTCCTGATCCCCCTCCCCTCCCTTCTTCTGCAACCAGGTACAGTGCCTCATTACAGGCAGCCTCCTCAGCTTTCCCAGGAGAAACCCATGAAAAGGCCATGAAAGGCCTCGTCTGACAGGGGCCAGCCAAACCGGACCAATTAACAGGGGTTTTCTCAGCTCTGACTTGCCACACTGCAGTTTGCAACTCATCTGCAGTGTGAGACTTGCAGATGTCCAAGGTTAGGTTGGGATGGCTTGTTCAAAAAGTCGAAGGGCTAAAGTCGAATCAATGTCAGAATGACGTGCAGCAGTTTACTTTGCGTCAAAATAAAATCTGTCACTTTCCTGTAACCTGAAACGCGTCTCTTCAAAAAGTGCAATCACGTCAAGGCGACTCAGACCATAATAACTGTGACCTGTCTACTTTAACCCGGCATGCTGCTTTGTTAAAACATATGGAACACAACTGTAAAATGTAACACGCTGTAATTGGATCAGGTTTGCTCATAATGCAAATACAACAACCTGTTTTCACCCTGCAGCTATTTTCTCATTTTAAATGCCAGTCAATGCAAAAGTCTCAGTTCAACGCTTGCACACATCGTCTCCTCCAGCCAGGACTTTCAGGATTTAAACTGCAGACCCACACAGACACTTACGCCGGCTACACAAACAGGAAAAATGCTCACACATGCAGGCGCTGCCATCTAGGTCATTTAAAAGTTTCTCTCTTCTCTTTCACAGAGACTGACTCAAAAAGGATTTGGTAGAATTTGGATTAGTTTTGAGAGGGAAAAGTGACTTAATTAAAGTTGAAAGCAAAGTTAGTTATGATTTTCTATTTTCTATTCAAGACCAGAAAGAATGTGTTAGTTTTGGATCAGTGCTAAAACTGTAACAAGTCACTGAAAATTCAAAACGCAGATGTTTTTTGGCGCCCTGGCATTGTTGCACCATAAAGGCTGAAAGTTTTTGTCTCTCAGCCTCACGGTGCCGGCTGAATCATTGTGTGTGTGTGCTTGTGTGTGCGAATAAATGACCCAGTCAAGGTGAGCTCCCCATGTCAAGCCAGGAGCATCAAAGACAAACCACGCAACCTTGCCAGAGGGTCTGCTTTCCTTTTCACCTGGAGAACTCCGGTTGTTACTCTCCAAGGCTTGATGCGTTCAAGCCCATCCTGATCTTTGTAATGACTGGTCAAAAAAAATAAAACTGTTCAGACAACCTCCTGTCTAGTGGCATGAAAGACAAGACTTTCAAAGACAGTTCTCCTTCCTCCTCAGGTTTAAAAGAAGCAGGCGCTCTCTTCAAGGTCACATCAGTTTCCGCTGGAGCGATTCAAAGCAAAAATCACCGGAATGTAAACAGCACTGACTGATAGAGTGGAGGACAATGATGGGGCCCGCGACAACGATACCACTCAGCAAGACGGTCCATGACAGTCGCAGCGACAGTGTGTTTGGGCACGGGGAAAAGGGAATGAGACGAACAGGAAGGGTTATGAGAGGTTGGGCTGGATGGAACGGGGTACTGATTGGTTTGCCGTCTCATGGGGTGTGTTTGCCTGCAGGGAAAGGTCACAGGAGGGAATAGGAGTAACGAAGTGTGAAGGGAAGACACTGTCCTCAGTTCCTGGGCCCTTGGAGACAGCCACAGCAAGGTGTTAATGCAGATGCTCTGCAGATTCCCAGGTTCTGTTTATTACACCTTCCGAGGAAAGCCAGCTGAGAGTCTCACCATCAGTCAATACAGCTGAGAACATGCTAATCAGAAACACAACCTGGCAGCAAACCCAACTCCCAGGGCCACACAAGGATGAAAAGGAAACGTGGAGAAGCTTGGCGGTTGATTCTATCATGAACACAATGATCTGGATACTGTTTACTCAAAAAGCCTGGATTAAAGTCACCAAATAACAGGAGCAATAGTCACGCAGCATATCTAAACTTTTTTTTTAAATAAATGTAGTATTTACCAAGGTCAACATGAGAAGGCCAGCTGACTTCTGGCACCCACTAGTGTGCAGTAGATATTTATTTAAAGTACAACTTCATTTTTTCACAAAATTAAATCCTCGTCATGAAAAGGATACAGACTTTTCTTTTTTCTGAGTGGTTTATAACAGAACCGAGTCCAAGAAGATTCTTCAGAAATTCCAACTGCTTTCAAGATTTGACAATAAATTACAGAACTAGATTGTGTTATTAGTTATTTGAGTCCATAAACAGATAATAACTATAACATCCTTTTTATAAGTCTAAACAAGAAGAGGGGGACTAAGGTAGCAAATCAAAATAGTTATTTTTTTTCTTTAATTTTCATAGTTTATCCCAAAAACTTTAATGTATCTTGTTAAAATCTCCACATGTGATTTGTTTAAATGTGTTTGTAATAATAGCTGTACCACTATAAGATGCAGAATTAGCAATCTGATAAAAAAAAAGCAAATGTCCTCTTTTTTTTGTCAGTTACCCCCAAACCAAGCTGTACAATTAGGATAGAAGCTTTAGATAAGTAATAACACAGATACAAGATAAATTATAAGGTGCTTTTGGCCCAAAGGGTTATAAGAACCATTAGTCTCACGATGGAGCAGTTATGAAGACAAACTTATTAGCTTTCGCATTGCCTGTGGAACACCGGGCCACTTATCAGCACAGCTTCGTCACTTAAACATGTGACATTCACCACCAACAATGATGAGTCTCTGCAGTTGGAGTAGTGTGTTGTGGGTCTTTGGTTTAATTTTACGTTAACGTTCAGGAGGAACGTTTGTTCCTTTTGCTGGTCGCTCAGGATTTGCACAACACTGCCCCCCACAGTTTCCAGTGGGACTGCACTGTTTGCCACTTTAGGGCAACACTGAAATACGCACAAACTGAACACACAGGACAGACAGAAGGCCCCATTTCTTTATGTTTGCATATTAAACGTAGAGCATAAATGGGCCTTAAATTTAATCCTGCAGTACCATGATCGGCCAGTAGAGGTTCCTCAAAACATCAAGCTTCCAATGATTCTGATGTTATGTTACTTATGTTACTTCTTTGCACTTTTCTTTGCTTCTTTTTAGCAGAGAGGGGGAGTAAAAGAAGAGCTTTGTGGTGTTAGGTCAGCTACAGAAAGGATTTAAACTTTAGGAGCCATTTTGTGATGTTGAGTCTGTGGTCATCACTTCATCACAAATAATTTTTTCTGTGGAAGTCATCAGTTACTTGTACTTTTCTACTGTATGTTTGAAAGTAATTTCAAACCACAGGATTTGACCCACAAGTCATTAGGTTATCAACATGCAGATGTTCTCCATCTTTATTAATCTTTGTTTTTTTTTAATCAACCTGTGTATGATGGCAAAAATACATTTTCCAAGGTTTTAATCTTCAGGTACTTCTCGTCTAAATGCGTTTTTTTTTTTGCCCCCAGAACTCAAACTCTCCAAATGACAGTAAACAAATGGGGGACATCATGATGGTAACATCCAACTTTTATGCTGTATGCAGTGAAGATCGCACAGCTGTCTGAACACGGCAACGATCTCACTTAGATCAATAAACCCAGGCCCACTAATGACCACAAGAACCTCAGCCACGGTGACTTGTTGCTAGTTAACAAACACTGAGTACACAGAGAGGGTGAGACTACAAACACCTTTCAGACAACTGTCCGAATGATTGCAAGATTTAATTTAATGTTTTGAAAAAACACCACCTGAGAAAAGAGCCAATTGTGCTGATCCCGTGAGGAACAATGAGCAGCGGTTCCTGACCCGAGGACATTTAATTCTGCACTGAACTCCGTCAGCTTTTAAGGGCAGAGGTATATTTCACCCTCTTGTGGGTGAAGTGAGTGCTACAAAAATAAACACTTGGAAAATGCCAAATTATTTTCTTAAAGAGAAAAAAAATAAACTAATAAATTTACTTGGCAAAGGAAGATTGTATTTTTCCTTCTATGCAATATCATAAACAAAATTAACAAAACCTGCTAGGAAAAAAAAAACAATTTAAACTCATAATCAGATTTCTGAATCACTGCTGCTATATTGTCTCTTTTGCTTCTCATGCAATAAGCTGCAAGCAGCCTGTCGTGTACCGTTATGTTTTACATCAATAAAGGCTGCAACAATTTTTTTTTTTCCATTAAACATGTGTGCTTCAAAAAGCCAAAGTCATATAAATGACCCGAACACAATCTGATGTGTTCGAACCATCGTTTTGTTTCCACAACGGTCCCTGCAGCAGCAGCAGCGGTGACACTGCTGTCTTTCCATGAACTCAACCTGAGACAAGACCACACGGGAAAACGGCTCTCATTATGTATAAAATATCATTAATTACCTTTATTGAATGTGTCACAGTATGGTTTCCATCACATGGTTCCCTCAGGGTCTCTTGCCCAAGACCCAACCTTGTCCCGTTCGAAGCCAGTGAGCCAGCATCCTTCATATCAGCCCACTCTCCAGGTCGAGGCTGGTTCTAGGTGACTTTTTCCCCCTCTTGTCATTGCTTAGAAAGCTGCCAGTAATTTATAATGTTGTGACAGTAAAATAAACAGCTCCGCTGCCTGCTGGAGTGAAAAGTCCTGTATTAAAGGGAATCAAAACAGCTCCAAATGGTGCCTTGAATAGAAATAATCTTGGTGTAAGATCTGTTCTGGGCTGGCTAATTTAAATTTGTTCAGGGTGACAGCTTACTGCAAGAGGGACATAATGAAGTCCATTATCATCAGTGGTGCAAATTCTAAAGAACGATAACTCTCATTATCAGCGCTTTTCTGTATACGAAGGAAATATGTTCATCCATTATGAAATGTGCTGAGAATGACAACATGGAGCAAACATAAGACGATGTAAGCTGGGACTCGCCTCTGGCATAAAAAAAAAAAAACAGAACTGGAGCTCACTACATCTGGATGAGTCCTTTTTGCACAATGCCTTCACTTTCTTTATTTGTGAGTGAGGTTATGGTGACTTTTACTGCACACAAGGAGGCCATGCGCTGGATTTGAACACATTCAAGGCTGTAATAGGTTGATAATTTTGATATTTCACCATTTTGTCTGCAGACAGCCTGTGTTTTTATTTATCGTGCCTTTTCTCGTGGTAATCTGACATCTGCTCAACCACGCCAGACCTTGAACAGTGTCTTCCCAAGAATTATCTTGAAAAAAACAGGGCCTTGATAAAACTGTTCTAACACACAAGTAGGGACAATAACCAAGTCATTTTGGACAGAATTAACTGATAAACAGGGAAATGAGGGAAGTCTCTAGATCTGTAAGTCACGATAACCACGCTGCCACTAAACCTAAGAGGAGACAACTTCAAGCTGTTTCTGAAATATATTCACTTCAAAAAAGGTATAAAAATATGTTTGGTGCCAGAATAATCATCAAAAGTAAGTTTGGTGCCAACAAAATGTGCTGTATGAGCCGGAGTGGAAGAGATGGGATGCCAGGTGTGGGGAGACTCACACACACATACTAATAAGGCAGCTAAAGTCAAGTGCACACATTCAGGGTCGAGAGACAGAAGCAAACAAAGCAACGCACAACTGAATGAGAAACACGGATTTTACATTCTGAAACAACTGCTATAAACACGTTTGAACGATGCAATCTGCAGGCATTTCATTTCAAACAGACCTTTTTGAGCTCAGTTACTGACAAATGTACACTTGTTAAGTGGTGGACACACACACACAGGTGGAAAATCAAGAACCTAGGCATGCAGACAGCTTATACAAACATTTGTTAAAGGAAGGGGCAGCTCCAGAAGTCCAGCGTGGTACCGTGATGGAATACCACCTGTGCAAAAAGTCCAGTCAGGAAGTTTTATTTCTAAGTCACAATAAGTTTTAACCAGAGTCATTTTTAAAATGTGCCCCCTGCACAGTAATCAGCTTCAGATCCAGCATTTGTGGATCATTTTTGTCACACTTGTCATTGAACATCTGTAGCTTACTGTGTTTATAAAAATGAATAAATAAAACGTCAGCTAATGATGTTTTATTTATTTTTGTCTAAAACAAGAGTCATAAATAATAATTCAATGTAAAATAATTGTCTATTCTGCAAAAATACTTCCTTTAAAATGCACTCTTAGGTAATCAACACATAACTGTGTAAAAAAGTTTTGCCTGAAGTGTGTTACAGGTTAGTGTGACCTTAGAGCAGCGTTGAAAAGCCTGGAAGTAGCTGTCGCTGTCTTCATTATGAAAATCAGATGCAAAGCAAAAGTCTTGCATATGAGTGACTTTCAAGGCAAGAAAGACAAAGGACACATATCAAACATGCTCGTCCTCTAAAAACGTTCAGTGCCTTTGGTCCCGGTTCCATCCAGGAGAGATCTTCATATCCTACACGTTCACTTTTTTTTTTTTCTCACCTGCTTCTTCAGGTCAATATTAGCACAAGGAGCTCCAGCTACTTGATGTACCAGAGTCAAATTTACAAAACACTGTTTGACTCATGCTATTAAATCTGAAGATGAAAGAATCACCAAGGGCAAACAGCTCCCAAGGCTATATACCAAATACTCACATAACACTGAGGCGCAATTAAGAATTTAAATGGACTCGGCATAAATGGGCCTCTGCTGTGACTGACTTTGAAAATGTCATAATTAGTGTCAAGTCCAGCCGACATTGTGCAATGTGTAAAGTCCAGCTACAGTTAATTCACTCATCTACTGCACTGATAAGTTCATCCCTGTGATTACATGGTAAAACCTGGAAATATATGACAGAAAATGGACCCAAGAAAGAACAGTATAATTAGGCGAGCAGCTGTAAAATGTGTATTCCTAGAGGGAACTGGCTGAAGCCTACACCTGTTTTTACCTATACACTATTTACTTTTAGATGTGTAATTCCAACTCTATTACAGGAGATAGAGAAGGACAAACAAAAGACAAAGGGGGAAAAGGAGTGAGAAAGGTGTGCTGAGGAAAAATAAAACTAGCGGAGAAGAAGGGGGCAGTTGTGGGAGATAGGCCGAGGAGAGGATGATAAGGAATCGCAGATAAATTCTCGGAGGTGCAGACGTGTTCCAGAGAGAAGTGACCAATCAAGATAGAGAAAAAGAGAGGGTAAAATTGTGATAAGAGTGATGACAGAGTGTAAAATGACTCAGCCAGGCCTGCCAGTGGCATTGACTCTGACCTCCCATTCCTCATCCCGGTTCAGCGTGGTTCACGACTCTGTCAGAACCAAAACTGTCCAACACACACAGAGATTCTGATCCGGCTTTCTAAAAGTCCTGCACCTGCAAACAATGATTCATATTCTTTGTTTTCCAAAGCCTCACTGCAGTGATTAAGTTTTGTTATGAATACCTAATGAGCAATTTCAGCAATGAGTTCAGTAGCCCTCATTTATTCCCAAATATATCCAGCTAAATTTAGACCACATTTAGCCCGTGCAGTTTAGACCTTCCTGCTTGATTTAAATACCAAACAAACAAGTGAAAATACAGTATGTAGATGCACAACTTTAGTCTGTAAATCATGCAAAAATCGCAGAAAGCACAAACCAAGCCTCTGACACTGATTAAAAAAACTGAACATTTTTCACTCATTGTCCTACCAGCCACTGTTCACTTCTGAGTTAATATGAATGTTTTTTAAATATATTCAAACAGATGAAATGTTACCTAATAAGCTGTAGTTTTGTGGAGCTATGCAGGCCGAGTGCTGACAAGAAAACCTTTATTTACTATTTTAAAGCTGGTGACTAAAACCAGTCCCCTTTGGTTGCTTTAAATCTCATGTCCACAGAGAATTAACCAGGGTTTTTAAAAATATTCACTTTGGAAAGCTTATTTTTAATAATATATTTCTTTTTTCACCAAGAATGTTTTGTTTGTGTGTGAGCCTAATATTCCTCCAGAACATTTAACAAGAACAATGAGTGGAAATAGTTAAAAAACCGAATCATTTGGCAGGAATACATTTTTACAACTTCAAGTCCTTCAGAGTAATTGTGTTGCTGTTTTTTGTGTGGTTGAATAATTCAGAGATGACAAAACTCTTGAACTTGAATACTGCCTTTTTCATTTTACCAATCCAAGTGAAATTTATCTTTTTGTGAATATTTAATCAATTTATACGTTTAGGTTTAGATTCTACAAACATTTAAACCAAATTTTGCTCAATTTTAATCAGGACAACTTTGAAAAAGGTGATATCTTTTAGAAAGACTAAGATGTTCAGTGGTACTTAAAACAGATTTAAACAAGAGTCCATTAATGTTTTTCCTAAACTACTTATGTAGCAGAATGACTGACATCTTCTGTAACAGAAAAAGTTAAAGATTAGGGTTCAAACAATGCAAACGTCGCTGAATTTCTTTTCTGACTAATAACTTCCTTCACTAAAAAACTTTTGCTGAAGTCTAACTTTTTTATGGCTTTTCAATCAACCCTAAGAGTCTGAGTGGAGAGTAATAAAATTTATTTTCTCCTTTCTTAAAGATATTTTATGTTTCACCTAAAATCTAACTGGGGTTTTCAGACATATAAGTCAAAGTCTTTGATACTTATCATCCAACTGGAAGATAAATCTTTGGTCATCAGAATTCTGCACCATCATGGCTCCACGAGGAAAAAAACACAGACAAGCTGCACTCCAACCTGTGGATTCAATAAACAGGGCTTTGTTGAAAGAATTTATGTTAATGAGAAGGTAAAGGCAGCAAAAGATTATCTGATTTCCATAAAGCCCATAAAGTGAAAGAAGACACATTTCTTTAAAAGATTAAAGAGGATTACTTTTGTTTAAATGTGCATCTTTGGTCCTTTCAGAATAAGATGAAAGGTAAAAGGTCTGAAGCAAAAGTTTAACACTTTTTGTTTTGCAGAAGCTTTTCAGTTTTTTTTATTCCTATAAGATTTTTCCTTTAACTAATGGTTTAATCATTTTCTTTTATAGCGCAGTTAGGACCTGCGTTACATTAAAACAATAAGAGATTGAATTCTTTCTGTGGAACTTTAAGTGAGTTAGATCTTAGCTGAGATAGAAGGTTTTATTACAACTTTCAGACACATCCATCACCGCAGCTGGAAAATCAGATCTTCAGCCGTATCATCTGAAATGAAACTGTAGCAGGACCCTGTCAAATGCTCCTCGTTCTACAGCGCCGCTTGTTGTCAGATAACAGGAGAATTAAAAAGTTGATCCAAACATCTGTCGTCTGAGAACCACAAAAAACTGTCTGGACACTAATCTTTGTAAATCAGCATACGGCTGGAACAAACAACCCAGGATGGAGTGGGTTGGGTGTCAAGTACTCGTATTTCGCAGCATCCACACACTGACATCCTGAAGCCTTTTAAATAGATCCTGGAGACAAACTGCAAATGGGAAGTTGTTTTGCCTCTATCTCTTGCACCAGTTGGCACAATGAAGATAAGTTAGCTTGTAAAACAAGACATTGGTGCTACGACTGCTTACACTTTAAGCTGTTTTAGTCTTTGTTCATAAGGAAAAAACAACAAAAAAGGTTTCAAAAATGATTATTGCGGGGTTTAATGTAGTTTTAATTAAGGAATAAACATTTATAAACAGTCATGAAAACCTAAAATGTTTTGTAAACCTTTGCAATATCTTTAAAATGTGTTCCAACACATTTAATGTGCTGCCACCATCTAGTAATTTTTATCTCAATTAACCTAGCATCTAATTTATTAATTAATCAATTTAAACGACTGAATTTTCAATAAAACTCATAATTCACAAATTTATTTTAGTTAATTTCATTTTTAACTGTCAACTTTGACAATAAAATGTAAACAAAGTCAGCAAGACAAATTAATCAAATGAAGCCCTGATCGTGTATTTAAAATTAAAATATTTAGCATGTTGTAAAACTACTATTGGTAAGAAATAAATCAAACTGGTGAAAAATGTTTCCTTTGCAGGAATTCAGTCTCAGTTTAGAGAGAAAAATATAAGACTGGTTTAAAACAATAGAGATTTTAACATTTCCAAGTCAGTTCACTAAACCTACAATTTTCACAACATATATGAATTTTATTGTTTAATTACATGTACATAAGTATGAACCTGGTTTTAAAAAAGTAAATTAAACAATCATGAGTGGTAGGGCTGCACATCTTCAGGAAACATTATTTAATATTGCATTGATATTAATTTACATGAAGCAGGGATGGGCAGGGGTTTTTGAATATTCAAAGTCTTATTGCCAGATGTGAACAGGGGGCCGCGGTGGATCAGTGGTCAGTGTTGTGGTCTCATAATCCTGACGCCGTTGGGTCGAGCCCAGGTTGCATCAGGAAGGACATCCTGCGTAAAACCAAAAAGCCAATTCTTTTGTGCGAGTTTGCTCGTTGTGGCAACCCCCGCAGACGGGAGAAAAACAACAGTTATAATGGGCAAATTAGAAGATTAACACAACTGTCGCAGTTGTTTATTTTGTTTTTCACCAGCACCTGGTAGTGACACACCAAGTTGTCTTAACAACACTTAAGACAACTGTGCACAGGAAACCTTACACCCAAAGCAGAAACAACTTGGAGCTTCCCCAGCTTTTTAGTGCCATCATAGTTTATCTGAAAAGAATAAAATGAAAACGTTTGAGATCAGCTTTCCTGACCTCTTCACATTGATTCACAGGAAATAAAGCAGGGTTAGCAGCAGGACACGTCGTCCCTATTTGAAGAAAAATTACAAGATGAATTTGAAGTGTTTATGTTCCATATTTTCCTAACAGAGCCATTCTCTCAGACTGCAGGTTTACTTGTGGTTCCTAGAGTTTCTAAAAGTTGAACAGGAGGCAGAGCTTTCAGTCCTCAGGCTGACACCCTGTCTGCTTTTAAGACTTTCCTTTTTGATAAATCCTATAGTTAGGCTGGCTTGGGTTTCCTGAGCGATCCCTTAGTTCTGCTGCTGGAGGACATTTGACCACACGTCCTCACTCTGCTGCTGTCTTTACTTGCTCTGGTCTTCATGTTCATATTTGTCATTATTTCTCTCATTAACATGTGGTTTTCTTTGTCTTCCTTCCCATAGAAACCACACCTGGACCCATCACTCTGTTTGTCTCTGTCTCTTTCCTGTCCTCTCAGACCCCAGCTGGTTGAAGCAGATGGCCGCTCGTCCTGAGCCTGGTTCTGGTTCTTCTGGAGGTTGTTTCCTGTTAAAAGGGAGTTTTTTCCTCCCACTATCACCAATGTGCTGCTCAGGATGGGAGACTGTGATGAAATGAAGATTCAACACAATCTGCTGACTTCCTCAGACAGATAACTGTTATTAATCAGCGTTTTATAATGTATGTGAATGTTTTTGTACATCAACCTGAGACGACTGTTGTATAAATTATTATGAATTGTATTGGATTCATCATTAGCTTTGTGTGCCTCCTTGTACACCAAGGAAACCTTGAAGAACGTATAAACAACCCTTTTTATCGTCAGCTACTTTGAAGTATCTATTTATCCATTTCTTAGACATCTTCAGCCTTTGGAAACCTTTTATAACTCGTTTCTTTTGACACTATTGCCGCTGCGGACTCTGTTTTATCTGCCATGATAGTTTCTTATTTGCAGCTCAAGCCGAGCTGACCAGAACTCATTTGACGTAAGCAGACCAGACTAAAAGTGTTGAGAAAACTAAACTAAAAATCTTATTATAACTGACGTCGACCAGGATGAACAAGTGGGGCAGCTCTAACATATGTTTGCCAAAATAAGACGTCATGATGTAAAGCACAACAATAAAACACAAAGGTGCAGTGCTTTAGTGTATTTGCCTTTTTTCAAGATTAAGTTGTAAAATAAAAAACATTTGAACAATCAAGAAATGCCCTTAGTTAAATTTCCCATGACACCACCATCATTTGAAAACAATCTGAGCACTTTATCACACCTCCACCTCTGCTTCTACGGCATCATACGTTTTCCCAAACAGTCAATGCAGGGCCACATTTTGTTTTCTGAACAGTTGACGGTTGCAAAGTGCACGCATATTGACAGTGATTAGAATCCATGAGGGCTCGTTGCCAATGAATATTCAGGAGCACCTGTTCTGCAGATGAACCCGTGGTTCAGAACTGGGTGGTTACAGTGATACACGTCTGGAAGATGGAGTCCTGCCGCAGTCTGGAAAACGAGAAGCGCCGAGGCTGTTACTGATCAGAGAGCACCAGTCCCTGTCTGGTTCTGCCTTTTTTATTGTCTTGTTTTGGCTCGTATTAGTAATGTCTGGAATTAAAAAGCACATTAGTGATTCGGCGTCTAACAATTAAACAGGCATATAAATATGAAATTACAAAATCTAGTTACTACTCGCTGTCAAAGATGAAATGGTGAAAATGTTTTTGCTCATGTGTGTTTGTTTATCTGACTGTTAGTAAAATATCCGATGAACCACTGGATGTACATTTAAAACTGATTTCCTTCTGGGGTCGGCTCTATCCATGATGGCCGCTACAGCCGAGCAACCTCTGTTCAAATTTCAAATCCTCAGTTTATAAATCCAAGCACTACCTGACTGCACATTGCATCTTAGCGTCAGCTGTGTCTGTTAGCAAAATATCTCATGAAACTAAATGGATTTTCCAATCTTACAATGTTAAGCCAACCTTTTGTGTGGTAGTAGCTGAGAATCATCTCCAACACACTCATAGAGCTCACACATGCTGAGCGATGAAGCATAACATTTCTAAGGTTCGACCAAATGACGAATAATAAAGCTCACCTGAAGGATTCCTGCGTTGTTCATTTACACACCAGTTGTTGCTCACACAACTGACAAATCAATGAAGTGAACATTGCTTTTTCTTAGTCCTGTAGTTTCCCTTAATTTCATGCTGAGAGCTTATATTAATGAAAGAAAACTGCTCTATGTGTGGTCATGAAGTCAGGCCAGGACTGCAGAAGGTTCAAGTCACAACAGCAGAACAGGCTGAAGATTCTTCTGCCACTGCATGGTCACATATGGGCTTTAAAGCAGGACATACAACTCCTGAGTACTGATATTTGTGGACTATCCCAAAAAAGGGGACTCTGAGTCAGAGGCTGGTCCATCCTGAGGACACAAACTGAGCAGTGGTGTCAGAAAAGTTCAGACTTCTATGTTGGAGAAACTTCACAGACGCATGGAGAGCAGCGCTTCAGGACCAGACCCAGAGGTGTTTTGTGACCACCTTTTATTTTTGCTAGTTCTGGACATGTTTTTTCGTGTCCAGAGCAACTGATCAGTCCTGAGTTTTTTCACAAAAGTGCTTCCACCTTTGTTGTCGTACATCAACTCCAAAACCCTCGGTGGCCGAGAGCAAATCTTGTGTCATTCCTTTCTTTAAGGCATCCTTAAACTTAGACTGTTTATAGACAGTTCATAGACTGGGTTTCCTGCTGCAGAAATGTACTTTATCTGCACAGATCCCTAAATTCACCCACTTCTGATGTGACATGACTTGACCAGTATCATACTTTGAGAAAATTTAGCCTCTGCATGTTAATTTTTTTTTTAATCAAGATGTTAACAACTCAGCAAAAACAAGACCAATATAGTTAGACCAATAATAGAAAACACGGCTGATTGTGTCTGAATCTGCCATATAAGCAGCAGAAAAGTCAACCAATAGTTTTTTATTCTTGGCACTAATCTCTGAAAGTTTTGATGACATTTCTTGCTGCGAATCTCATCTGCCTTTGGTGCAGCTGAGTCACCCGAGACCAAAACAGGAACACAAATTAAAAAGAGCCACCTCACTGGTGGAAGCCAGGATGTAAGCCAACAATCTTCTCAAACACAGAAATACCCCAAGCAGGATTAGCATGTTTCCTTTCAAACATGCACAACAAAGGTTCACTTCTTTAAGGGGCCTAGGAGACATGAGGGTCTGCTATTATTACACAGGCTTAATGTTGTTTTAGTTGACTCATGTACAGTGATATGAGCTTGTAAATATAGACCCATATTTTGGATCTCTGCCTGACAAAGCCAGCTGGTTCAGTTAAAAGTGAGATGCTTTCCCTGGCACAGAGAGGGAAAAAGGTGGGTGGGCGGCAGTGAAGCTGTTTCAGGGTCTAGAATTGATGTTGTGTGTGCAATTTGAATCATATTATCCTGATAACATTTGGTAAACAAGACACCAAACACTGACGTGCACCCTAATCAAAAAGCACTACACAATCATTTAAACTGAATATTCAATTTGTCAAAGCAAATGTTACAGAATTTGATCACGGTTTGGAAATTTGAGCTTCACACAGCTGAATGCATTTGTCTCCAAATAAGCAGAACTCACACATCACCAATAAATCTCATAACCGTGAGCTGTTTTTGCAGTTTAGCAGTTAACCACTATCTGTCAAAATGCAGTAGTTTGTGTGAAGAGAAAGCTGCTATAGATAGGAACTGTAAAGCTGCCATTCTGTAACTATGGAAACAATAATGAGGTCACCGAGCTATTTTAGCCGAGTTTACTCTGAGATCATTACTGACATTACCACACTTTCAGCTGAAGTTTGTAGAAAGTTCAGTAAGACAGAGTCTCGATGGAAACGGGGAGAAATTGTGACACGAGGAGTAACAGGAAGCTGCGAAGCTGCCGGCTATAACCTTGAGTGATCTCAGATGGAGCTCATTAGTTACTGCAAACAGTTCAATGCTATAATCAGCTGTCAAAATCCAAAATAAGGCTAAAATTTTCACAATTACATTTTATTTGGCCTTTCATCTGTGGAGGAATTTTTAGTTTCCTACTTTTTCTGAATTAAACATTTGTTTGTGGAAAGCTGTTCCAAGAGTGCAATGGGTCCGCTTCAGGTACAATATTTGCTAAAATGAAAGAAATACTTTTCTATTTTGGTTAATTAAAGTGATCTGGAAGAGCAGACTTTCATCTGTTGAATGCATCACAGTATATTTGATGTTGGTTGTTGATCCTTTTCTTGCAGTTTTTTGTGCATCGTTGACAATTCAATAAGGAACTGAAAACCGTTTTGGTAAAATAAAAGAAACAGGTTTTTCTGCAGCCGACATGAACATGAAATCTGTCATTGTTGTTAAATCTGTCCGCCTTGGGGTTAAAGGTTAACTTAGAGGTGAGTCTTTGACATTTCCTAAAGGTTCTGTTTAGGTTGTCTACATGAAAAATGCAATGACGGTGATTAAGAATTTCCTCTTTTATTTAGAACCAGTTTCCTGTGTGGACGGGTTTTTACTTCGATCAGGAGCTGAAGCTCTGCAGAAGTGGTTTTTTAATGACTTTTAATCTTCTGTTAGCTGTTTTTTTATATTTTCATTCTCATTTCATTCATTTCAGCACTTTAAACATGTCTTAAAATAATAATCATAAAGATCTTATTGTAGTTTTCAGGGTTTTAATGCAAACGCTAAATTCTTTTAAACCTAAAATTATTCTTTTAAAAGAACTTACTTCAATAATTTTATTGCAATCCTTGTTTAATGTACTCCTATGTCTCTTGCACTTTTATATTTGGTTTTGTATTTTTTTGCCTATTTTATGAGAAATTTACAGAAATTTGCAGTTTTAATGATTTTATTTCTGTTTAGCTCTGTAAAACAGATTAAAATGAGTTGCCTATATTGGGATAAAAAAAACAAACATTTATGGTGTCATTTTTAAAAATGAGCATGGTTTAAAATTTAAGACTCACTCTGTCTTTAAAAACAATGAGTTTAGAAGAGAGTATTTGATATCATGTTTCAAAATTCTCCATAAAAATGGTCCACCCTCCTCGCAACGCTCAGATCCCAAAAAAAAAAAAAAAAAAGTAAAAAAAGCCGACCATCTGCTTTTGTGTGAAACACAAGGATGAAAGGTTAATTGCTCTGCCTGTACGGCAGGTGCTCAAACTTCTGGAGTGGAAGGACAAAGAAAACCTAATGCTGAATTAAGGTGTAATTCTACAAAGCCTGCAAAGTGCTGTTCTCGTTCTGTTTGCCATATAATTACCTTAAAAACTAGAGTTTTGGAAAAGCAAAGAATTTCCCACCAGAAAATGACATCTCTAGAAAATTACATGACACTTTTCTTCTTTGTCTGAACACCCAGAATGTCTCATATTTACCTGACAAGAACTTCATACAGAAAGGTAAATTATATCAGGCGTCAAATGTCACTCAGATGAAGCAGAAAATAGAAGTGAATTGTCCTGAACAGGAGGACATCTGGGTGAATAGCTGTGTCAACAGACTGTGACCCAAACATTTGACATGGGAGACCCCTGTTCATGTCTGTTTTCAGGTAGTTTTAATGCCTGAACCTTTTTAAAACATTTATTTCTCCTTTTTGTCTGGAATAAATGCAAAGTTTTACAAAGTTCAGTGATCACTGCATACCTAATGTGTGATCATTTATAAAAACTGGTTTAAGATAAAGCACTGACAGTTTAATATTTCTTTTTAATGAGTAATATTGTCAGAATGGTTGCTGGTCTTCATTAAGAATTTCCTTTTCTCTTTCAATGTGACGCCAAAAAACCAAGTTAACTCCCAAACCTGTCTACTGCTAAATCCTTAATCAGACCCTCCAGGAATTCGCGATGTTGCGATTACAACTGTTAACACAAAATCAAGCAAAACCCCGTGAAATCGCAACTTTCCTGCAACTTTAACTCAATATTTATTGTTTCTAAAGTGATTCGCCACCGTTTCTGCAGTCTAGTGTCTTCTTTGTGGGTTTGTGTAGTGTGGAATACAAAATAACCGCAAATAACTCAGGAAGAAGACACGTGACGTCACTTCCTGTTAACATCAGAATGCCGGGAGCGTGCAGGAGCAGCGACCGAAGCCAAAATGTGCGCTAATGCTTCACATTTGCCCACAAAGATTTCAGCAAACCAGTTTCCTCCCCAGCTGCAGCTGTTTTGCACGTCCTGCAGTGTAATCATGGAACATAAACGCATCGACAAACACTTTGTGTCTGCAAAACATGTGAGGAGAGCTGCAGACCAGGGACAATCCAGAAATGCTCATGAATGTCAGTTTAGAAGCTATCAAAGTTCTCAAATAAAGCAGCTTTTGAGAATGGCAATGTTTGTTGGCAATAACCTGACAAAAATAGGAAGGATTTTTGTTTTTTATATTTTAAAAGTTATTATTTTTTATTGATTTTAGTAAAAAAAAAAAAAAATTGCAACTTTTAGGAAAATGCCCCGCGAAATCAGGTATTTTTGCCCGCAACAATCACAAAAAATGCCTGGAGAAATCCTGGAGGGATTGACTTAATTTATCACCTACCCTACCTTTCCTTGCAGCAGGTGTTCATGCAGTTGTCTTTGTGTGTTCGGTAACATCTCATGAACCACTGGACGGATTTTAATGCACCTTTCAGAAGATAATCCTTGGATTAACATATACAACTGACTGGCTTAAGATGGACGCCACAGATAATCAACCTCAGCAAACACAAAGATGGCAAGATGGCAACTTTTCAGGTACTGAGTTAAAAGCTGGAGTGGTAGTGGCTGAGAATCATCTTCAACACGAACCTCAAGCACCAGCAGGTCATGTTAGCTCTTCATTTAAAACTTTGGCCTGCATGCAGTGGGTGATAAGCGTCTCGCAGCCCGGAGCACATTTCAGGTCGGGTCAGAGCAGGACTGTCTCTGACCCGGCCTCGGATCAGTTCATGCTGTTGCAACAAACCACAAAAACAATCCCAGGATTGTTTAGACTATTTTAAATTCACCACTTAATGTATTCTGCGTTTTTTTGAATTTCCAAGCATTTTGCTAGCAATGATTTAACAATTTGTATGATTTGCTAAATTTAATTGTGTTGAGCTGTATTATAATAAGATTCAGACTGAACTGGATGGATTTGAAGCTGACAGTATTGCTTGGTGCTGTAACTAGGAATAAAAATGAAATAAATGGGACTTTTTACAATTAGGTCTCATTTTAACGTTTTCTGTTCTGCACTCTGAGATAAGTTCTGTTGTGAATTGGAGTTTTCGTTTCTTTTTAAATCAGATAATATTCTGTACAGTTCACATCGATTGCTACAATAATCTTTTTCTGGCTCTTGGTTTTTGCTGTAATGTGTAAATTTTCTCTTATCAGGACAGATAAAGCCTCATCTTATCTCATCTGTGAGCGAACGACTCTCTGACCTTTGGTGGTGTTGTCACTAAAGCCTGAATTGGGACCAATTATTCTGGTACAGCACATGATACTGCGTTAGAAAATCATTCCAATGTATTTATGTGGGGCCAGTCTGTTCTTCTTCTTCTTAAGCAGCCAGTTAGCGAGTCAAACATTTGCCAAAGCGATTGAGAACAGAGTGAAAGCATTTAAGTAAGAAAAGCAGTGATGCTCTTTCTTTTTTCTTCAGATAATATTCTCTAGTTCTGATTGGATGTTATAGACAAACATTTCTGTTTTTTTAAGTATTTCGGTCCCAACAGCTGGTGGCCTTAAAGATCTCCTTTATAATAAATTAAACTCAAATTATTCCATATTCTTGACCCTCTTTTCCTTTCCACTGAGAGGTGGTGCCTGTCTCCAGCAGTCACTGTTCAAGAGGCGGGGGACACCCTGGACAGGTTGTAAGTCCATCACAGGGACACAGAGACAACCATTCACTGTCTCGCTCACACTTAGGGACAACTGAGTTATCACTGAAGCTAACATGCATGTTTTTGGTCTGTGAGAAGAAACCAGAGTACCTGGAGTAAACTCATGCATGCAAGGGGAGAACTTGTAAACTCAACACAGAAAGGCTGGGAGGGGAACCCAAGACCTTCGTGTTGTGAGTCAACAGCTCTGACCACTGCTTGTCGGACCAAAATTATTCTAGAAAGATCATACGAAATAAACAAAGACAGTCAAGTAGACCATCCACAAGTTTCTCGCCATCTTGTGGGTTCGTGTTTGGTTACAGAAAGGCTGACAACAAATCAGGAGTGGATGAAAGATGAACTGCATCTCCTGCCTGCAGCTGAAGCCACAGCGGTACCAGAAGTACTGGTCCTGCCTTCCCTGACATCTGGGCAGTTTGGTGTCTCCGTCCACGTGTCCAGGCTGTAACACCCTGGAGAGGAAAAGTTACCAGTTCCAAACTTCAACCAACTGGAAAAGGTTCTCGACCAGAGGTCAGTTCAGACGGTGGGAGAGGTCATTGCTTGTGCAGTTTGTGTGTCTCAAAGAGTCAGGTCTTCACAGCTGTGCCATCTGAAACTGATCTGTCAGCAGGTGTGTGCTGCAGCATGCAGGACGCTTGCTGCTCCGACACTTGGTGTCGTTCTTTTTCTAACCAAGAAAACCTGAATTTCTGCTACACGACAAGAATGACGGCAGAAGAAGAGTTGTGCAAAAGGTCCACACTTCATTTATAAATCTACAGTTTCATTACTTTGAATCAGACTCCTGTAGGAACAAACCTGCTGACAGGATCTGATTTATCAGCAATAATCTCAGTACCAACATTACACCGAGTTATGGTAATTCTTATGATGTATTTGCATTGAGCACAAATCAGTTTCACCTTTTAATTTCCGTAACTTTCCACATCAAATTATCACAGTTTGCTAGCATTCCTTCCATTTTAATGCTTAACACTTTGTAGTCCACAGCTGACATGTTTTTATTTTCTTATTAGTTTTTCATTCAACTATTGGTCAACACCAGGCAACACAGGAAACAAACATTAACTACCGTAGCGTAAATTGGACATTTGCAGCTTGACACTTTTGTTTTTTCAGCAACAAAGACGAACACCTCTAAACATTGTTTTTGTTTGTTCAGTCAAACCTGAGGAGTCTGCAGAGTTTTACCACAGTACACAAACCTGATCACTGAAGTTAGCATGTGATCCCCATTCTTCTGTTTTTCCTCCCGTTCTCAGACCAGCGTCTGCTCAAAGCACAAACACAGTTTTATTCCAACCGCCATGTCACGAGATCCTGCCCAAAATATTCCTCATTAGCGAAGTACACATGAGTATAAACAAGTGAAATAAAACCTGCAAGCTGCCTTTACCAACAGGAGCAAAGTTGCAAGTTAGCTTTGAGACAAACTCTGCAAAGAGAACAAAGAAGAGGTTTTCTTAAACCCTTCATGCCAAAAAAACTCAACAGACTGGAAATGCATCACATTTTACAACCTTGTTTATGAACAATAAAACCCTCAGAATAAATGTATGGAGCCACATGCTTTTCTCTGAAGCACTGTGGGAGAGATAAACAGAACTGGGAGTAGTAAAGGTTTTCTCAGCCAAGCTCAAGTTTATTCAGGTTTATAACGACGTTATAGAGATTTAGTCACCAAGTAGATTTTATTTTTGCTGCAAAGACAAAAAAATCCTGTAGAAAAACAGTTTTCTTACCTGCCATCATTGAACAAACTCTTACTTTATGCATAACTTGTGTGTTAAAGCAAATACATGCAAACATATGGAGGCAGCAATATTCTGTTACACAGACTAATATAGTGTGAAAGCCTTCAGTCTTTACCTGGTATCATGTGGGAATGATGGCTGCAGTTTTTAAATAAATTATCATTCAGAGTTCCAAATTAAAGCCATTAATTTACATTGTAAACCTCTTATAAGTTGATTATCTGATACTGAATGTGGTGCCAAGATCGAAAACTTTAACCTGTTTTGATCGTTGTGATTGGTCAGGAAGAGTCTTCCTCTTGTAGCTCAGGATGAAGAGTTAGTGATTCGATCCTGGCTTTCCTCGCCACAAAACACTGAACCTCACATGGCACCCAATTTGCAAATTGGTGTGTGTGTGTGTGTGTAAAAAGGTGAATGTGACTTGTAGAGTAAAAGCACTTTTAGTGCTCAGAAAGACTAGAAAAGCTCAGGATACTGTAAATGTAAATTTTACCATTTATGAGGGGGATTTTATGAGACTAATTTAAATGTTCTGGTAATCCCTTCATGCTGGTCGATTTGTACTTCTGCCAAATCGCAGCTCACCTTGCACCCTGCAGCTGCCATTTTGTACAAAACCGTTGCCATGTTGCACCCATCCACTGACCGTAAACACGTCTCATTATGAGCCCCAGCTCCCGTTCATCCTGTGCAGGTTTAACAAGTACAGAAAATGAATGAACATGCAGATAACTGTGGTTAGACGTATTCATTTGCATTAATAGATTTTGTTTATCAGCTGAATAAGGTTCCTTCCTCCACCTGTAGCAAAAAGGAGAAACTTTTCCAGCTCCTGAAATCACTCAGTTGCAGAGCATAAAATCAACCCTCCTACGGAGAAAGCCCAAGCTAACCTGCTAGTTTTTTGGCAAACACATGAAATTGTCATTTTATTATTATCTGGGCGTATTGAGAAAATACCTAAGCCTGAATGTCCAGGTCTAACCATGGCAATAATAATAATAATAATAATAATGATGCTTTAAACCTGCTCTGCTCATATTCAGTGGAATAAATCAGTGTTGGAACAAAGCAGGCAGAAATGGTTTGTTTTGTGTCCTTAAGTCTAGATACGAAGTGACCAAAGCTGCAAATGTACAATTCAGTAGAAGAACGAACTGAGCCAATAAGCTTCTATCTTGTTAGCAGCTTGCCCGAATAGAGCCACCGATTTCTCCACGTTTCATTGTGATAATTAAAAGCAAAGTGCAGAATCCTCTCGTATCGTTATCATCTTCAGCCCTGAACACAGTATTTCCTGAGAAAAATGAAGTGACGTTATGTTGAAGAACAAATGAGATAAAGAGCCACAGAAAAACAGAACAATCTGTGTCTGAGAGATTGTGGCTCTTTCGGGAAACAGCTTAACGGTTTGCACACATTCTGGGCGTCTGAGTGAATGTTGTCGCCCTCGTATCAGCTCCGTCTTTAACCGTTTGTACTCTGGTAATGACTCGAACACGCTGTGTTCACTAGATCGAAGAGGAAGAGAAGATGGGGGAGAGGCTTATTGCACGGTTAAGCTGCAGCTGCAGTTTCCATAACAACTACCTGCTAAAGCCCAGCTCCCTCGACCATCATTAGAATAACATTTTTACTCGTCAAATAAGCATTAGTGGAATCTACATGAGCAATGAGATGGGAGTGACACAAAAACAGTGTCGGTATCTGCTGAGGTAATATCTCAACGCCTAAGCAGGGAGCTTTCTGTTCCTCCAGCAGGATATCTGAAGGTATAATTACAGGATGTAGTAGTGCAACACTTTGACTGGAAGTAATGTGGGAGACGTCCAAAGGCTTGTTGTGCAGCAGTTTAGCATAGCAAATTATTTATACCCAGGCTGGGTTCGCAGTGAAAGAGTGAACAAAAACATCCTGTGCATAGCTTAAGGCTTTAGCGGCAGCTCCTTGATCATAACCTCTCCTTTTTTCTCCTCTTTCTTGTAGGAACTCCAGCGAGCGACTCAAGGAGAAACGTGTCTTTCCCATTCAGCGTCGCTTCTGATCATGCTTCACACTATCAGCTTGAAAAGGAGGATAATCAAGAGTTTAAAGAAAAAACTAAAAAGAGAGGGAACACATTAAGTGGTGGCTAGTCCAGGGTATCATTTAAAATCAGCGCTGATGGCTTCATCGCTGCCAGGCTGTAACCTTGAGCGAGGGCTGGTGGGGCCCTGGTGACCAGGGAGGGGATGGGGAGAGGGATTGGCTCTTTTTGCATTCACATTCTGCTCAGCAGGCACCCGGGGGCTATAACCCTGAGAATCCGTATTAGGTGAGCCAAAGTCACCATTAATATAGAGCACTGGGCCATACTATAACCTTACACTTCACATCTCTGGGGTGTCCTGAACTGAGAAAAAATGGTGCTTTCAAACAATCACTTGGGAGAACTTTCAAAAGTGACCTCTTACCAAAGTCAATCCGTTTGCTTTTCTCTGTTTTATTCATTTTTATCTGTGTTTGCTGTTCCCGCTCAATCTCCCCATCCCTGTCGGGCCTCCTGCTCTTGGGCTGGTCACATAACGGAGCCTGGTCCTCCTCCACTGGATGCAATTACCGATTAGAGCTAAAAACACAGGTTGAGGCCACGCCGCCACCTCATCTCCGACTCCTCCAGCCTTCGCTCCAGCCCCCAGTGCCGTGTGGCATTTTGAAGACGGACAAAAATAACGCGCAGAAAAGGAAATACTGCCTTCAATATAAAATCAAATAAATAAACTACGTGAATTAAACCCACAGGAGCCACATTTGAGGAACAGCTTGTTCTCACGATGTTTATGAAAGACTCAGCTCAGTTCGTGTAGAAATAAGCTGACAAACGCTGCGACCACTGACCTTTAAAAAGGTTATTTAATTCCTAACAACACCAGAACAGCAGCAGTACGCCTCTTTTAGGTAAAGGGAATAAAAAACTGTTTAAAGCCTTGTGTTACACAAAAAACCCTCTTTGTATCACTGAAGACACCAAACAGAAGGGATATTTGGACTGGACTAAAATAGGCTGTTTAAAAAAATGAGCAGAAAAAACAATAAAGGCTAAACGTAGCAAAAGACGACTTTTAGCCTTTAGCTACTTTTAGATAGTGTTAGCTCCTTTCAGCTAGTCATTTGCTTGTTTTAGCTTTAAGTAACTTGTTGCTACTTTTAGCTGCTTTTATCAGTTTCAGGAAACTCAGTCAGCGTTCACTCGTTCTCTACTTTTCTTTTGTTTTCATGACAGCTTTGGATATTCGCCTTTGGTCACTGACGACTCATGATTTGTTTCTTTTTTTTTAAGCAATATTTTTAATTTGAGAACAAAATTCTTATTTTTGTGCTGAGATAATGGATTCCAGTTTCTCCAAACTCTGCCCTCACCCACACAGGTCCATGCCAGTGTGGAAATATGTTAATTTCCACCTTAAACCTGAAACTGTCTTGAGTGGAGGTTTGGAAATAAGATGAGTGTTTAGTGTTATATCTGGCATGGTTTGGGGAATTTTGACAGAATTGTTTCTCACAAAAAATAAAAAGATGTGCATGCAAAAAGAAGGACACAAACTGAATCATAGAGTATTTGCATAAGAAATAGGCAAACTGAGTGAAGATGAGCAGTTTTAATGTGAGCAAGCAGGCACTTTGTGTGTGCGGAGGCGGATTTTTAAGGAAGAGCAGTCCAGTTTCAGAGCATGACAGAGAAAATACTGTAAAAAAATAAACAAAAGTTGGATAAAAAGCAGTAATAGGCCTCCATAGATTTCATTGGAACATTGTTGTCTGTGAGGTTTTTGTTAAAGAATTAAAGAATGATGTGATCCCAGATTTCTGTCACCTATGATAAAGTACACAAACTCTCGTTGAATTCACAAACTTTAAAACAATCATTTATCTTATTTACATAATTTTATTTATTTTAATTAAAAGCCTTAAGGAAACAGATTTAAACAGAACATTTTACGTTGCTGTTTTGGTCAAAGCAAACATCAAATTTTACCTCACCCTCTGAAACTGAATGGATAATAGACATTTTTTTTGTGTTTTCTAAGGTTAATTGGCTGTGGTGGCCATATTATATCCACTGAATATTACCTGAAAGTTTCATTAAAATGTCCAGTGCTTTAGGAGATATTTTGCTAACAGAACCAACTTTAGATAAAAATCTGTCAAACTGGCAGAGTTTCAGCCAGTTGTGTGTTTTTAAGGTCTGTTCAAAGACTTCATTTGTAAAGTTTCATATAAATTAACCACAAGGCTTCTGGAATAATGTCCTTTTGACGAATGTTTCCCCAGAACTCCCAGCAGCATATTTAGAGCAAACCCTTGAAAGCATTTTGTGATGAGAAACCAGCAGCGGACGGGATCGATTGAAAACATTGATATAGATTTTTTTAAGCAGATATTCAGCTGCTTCACAAACACTTTTAATCCGTTTCCTCTCCTTTGTTTGGCTCCGATGCTGAGAAAAACAACTCCTAGCTGCAGCTAATTATAGCAGGTAAAAACATGGAGGAGGAAAGTTTGGACAGCGCTGTTATTAATTTATTTATTTAATGCCCCGATCTGTTCCTCTGAACAGCTGATCACGTGTCAGATTAACCTGAAGCAGCTGCAACACTTCTGACTTTAAAGCATTATGCATACGATCTGAGGTCCGACCCGCAGAGGTTTGTTATGTAAAACGTTCCATGAAGGCAGCAGAGGTGAACCGAGCTGAGTTTTCTGTGCACTTTTCTACGCTGCGTCTGGGAACGCTTGTATTAAAACAGAAAACCATTCCCATCAGAGCACAGCTCACTTTTACCCAAGAAACAATTATTTTAATTCATCTTAAATCACATTAGGATGTTTTTGGACCAAATATAAATTTAAAAATTCCCTCCTGAAATCTAAAAGAAACAAAAAAAGAGTCATGTTTTAATCCCAGATGGGTTCACTCCCCCTCTGTAGGTCAGATTTTAACTGCTTTGGGTTTTATTTTTATCAAATATCTGTAAAGCTGACTGAGTTGTGGACATTTTTGAGTTCTCTAAGGTCAGTTGGTTGTGGCAGCCATCTTGAATTGGATTGACACCAAGAGTAACATCCACAAGTTTCCTTAAAATCTGAGGTTTGTGAGATATTTTACTAGAGGCCAGACACACAAACACACACAGGAAGAAGCATTATTGCCCACAAACACCTTCATGACAGCAGGTGATAAAAAATAGAAACGGTAAATATTTCTTGCTGATGTTTATGAATATTTCCCCAATAAGGAAGTAACCTCAAACATCTCTGCCAAAGAATACAACAACTATTGACCTCAATTACTCCAGCCTTTATGTTCTTGTTGAGGTACCTGTCAATTTGTCCTTCTGCCAAATCGTACCACCATCTGTTGCCATTTTTACTGCCCTCCGCCGAAGGAGGAGGAGGAGCGATAAGCAGCCATCGCTGATCCTCAGTTTATACTCCGAGCACTTCCTGATCGTATGAGATCTGTCTGAAAACTTTACCACAAACTACTGAGATCAACTCCGTCCGTTTGAAGCACTGGATGTACAGCTACAGCTGATTAAAGATGGCTGCCACAGCCAACTAATCTTAGAAAACGCAGTCCGTTTTACTTAATTTATAGTTGCAGTAATAAAGTCATTCTCAGCACATAATCTAAGAGCTAACAGATCATGCAAGTTGTTATTTTTATTTTCAAGGTCCAACCAAAAAGTCTAAAACTTATTTCTCAACATTAGATCCTCTGAGTTTAAAACTGTGGCATGAAGGCTGCAGGTGATATTCATTCCTTTAATCTAAATAAGCACTGATCAGAAAAACAAAAAAAATCCTTATAATAACCTATAATATTCAGAGTGGTAAATTCAGATGACTGTAAGTAACTTCATAGTTGCCTGCAGGAAATCTGAAGCAGATGAAGCCAAGATGGCTCAGTGTTTAGATCACACTGGATATTTGGCTTGAAAGGCGTTTCTTCCTTCTCTGGCAAACACAGGCTCTGCTTTGCAGCTTAAAATGGGGGTAGGATGGTGTTTATCAAACAGAAAAACAACTGAAGCTTTTAGAGTTTCTGGTCATAGCAGATGGAGGAGGGAATGAAAAAACAAAAACACCTCCAACATGTTTATTTTCTTCGGTAAAATCGAAGAGAACGTCGGTCCCGCGGGAGGTGGGCGAGGAGAGCGGACCTGTGAAAGGAAATTGTTCATATGGATAAATCACAGTTTGGGCAAAGACTCGCCGTGTTCTATGAGAGATGTAATTTCCAGTAATTAAAGTAATGTATCAATCTGGATTTCACAATGACGCGGTGAAGGAAAACAAATAATGATCAAGCGCAAACACCTGCTGGAATTATGGTCTGTGTTATATTCTCCTCTCTCCCTGCACAGCTGGATATTTTCACTTAACGATTATGTCCAGCTAACCTTAACAGAACACATATCTCATTCAACCAGTTCAATCTTTTTTTTTCTTCATATTTGCTGCAGGAGAAAATGACATTAAAGGAAAACAATCACTTTGCTGCAGTACATAGATTCCTTCATATGGAACATGGGGAGTCGCATGAAGCTTGGCCCTGGGCACGAATGAATACATGAATAAATAAATAGGCAAGCAGTCCACGTCGGTGATCAAATATATTGTAAATTTGGTTTCAATGAAAGAAAATGGAATACCTGCTTCGGTTTATTTGCACTGGATTTGTGGAAAAAAAAAGCATTGTTCACTTTAAGCTGTGGATGTTTAATATTTGAGCAGAGCAGCATCTTTTCCAACCTCTCAGACTCACAACATTCCTGCAGCATCCGCCGCAAAATGGTCTCATTTGTATCAAGCTGGTTTCAGACGCTTCGTGTGTCTGTTAGCAAAATATCTCATAAGCCCCTGGACAGATTTTATTGAAACTGTCAGTAAGTCGTCATACATCTACAACGGATTTATTTTTGGAGTCAATCCAGTTCAAGAAAGTTGCCACAGCTCATCAACATTAATTAAGTGAAATTATAACACAGAAACAAATCATGTATAATCTAAATGAAATATAAGATATTTTTAATAAAGTCATGAAACTAAACATATCTAAACATGAGCTAAGACAGTCAAAATAATCTAAATGAAATCATGATAAAGTTAAAGCTGAACCAAACAACAATCAGGAATCTAACAATATCTAAAATATGAGCCAAGATAAACTAAACTAAATGTACAGGAAGGCTAAATAAGCTAACATAAACTGAAACATGATGATGCTAAACCAAAGGTACCAAGAGGCTAACTAATAGCACCAAAGGCCCGCTAAATTTACACAAAAATGGCTGAAAACCAATTAATTTTACTGATATTGAGCTAAGATCTAATGTGATAGTAGCTGAGAGTCATTCTCAACATGAGACTGCACATAATGACTTCAAGGTTTGATCAAAACGGCTGCATTTCATTTCTTTACATAAGTTTGTTTAAAAACTGTGACATGAGAGGCGGTGGGCGATCATTTCCTTCAAGGAATGTTAGGCCTTTAATTAGTCTGTTGCACATCAACTTTAATCAACTGCAGGGTTCTTACATTTACATGTGCTGAGTCTGATTTATCATCCAGATATATGTGTGTATATATAAAAATATACTGAAATCTGAACACCTATTGTCCCGTATTAAAACCAGGATTGATCTCCAACCATAAAGGGGTCACAGTGAGCTCTTTCAGCTCTCAAGTCTGTTAGAAAACTTTTTTTTGTGTGCATGTAAAAAGTTTGTAAAGTTACCAAGTCAAAAGTCAGAGCCAAAGGGATTTATTCTCTGCACAGAAGATACAGCCTCTGAATTTTCTGAAAAACCTCGTCTGAATCTTTTTTTTTCCTGCGCTACAGAAAACCTTTGCATACCGAATGCCTTGTGGCAACTTTGGCAAAACTCAAAGAAAAGTCCGGTGGCAGTTTATTCTTCTATCTGTTGCTTTAAGATGCAGATTGTGAAATATATTAACACGAACAACAAAGCATTGTTCAAAACATCACTAATTAATCTCCTTTTGTATTTCTTTCCGGACTGTAATTATCAGACTACATTTACCTGATAAGGTTTGTTTCTGGTTGTGCTGCGGCTGCTTTATGAAAAGACCAATAGGATATAAATTTTGCAAAGCTTTACAGCAAAGAAACCCAGAGCTTGTTGTTTGCTGCCTCTGGCAAAATATATCTGTTTAATTATTTGCACTGATTGCAACAAGACATTACCCCACAGACTCTGCCTTTTCATTCAATTTTCACAACCACCATTTGATTTTCTTTATGATTGAGGCAATCCTTCTGAAACAGTCACACAGAGCTGAATATTTGATCATTTTTAGCTGCATTCTGGACACGACAGGTGCTGCAGCTCAGAAGGAGCCTGCAGTGTACTCTTCATTCTGCAGCTTTTTAAAAACGTACTCATTGCAACAACATGAAAAACAGACAAAAATAATAAAAAAAGAGGAAAATCAGAAAGTTGGACACAAAACCTGCACAATTTTTCTTTTCTCAATTTGATGATTGTGTCCTTAAAGTAAAAAATCAATATCAAAATTTGGGATTAAGTGAAGAGACTAAAAACAAACAGAGCCTCATGGGATGGAAAAGTTTTTATCATTTTGATGAGTCAGTTTATGTTTAAGCTCAAATTCGTTGAGTAAAGTACGAAAATAAAACTCCTTTGTTTACATTGAGTGCATACCTGCATTTCAGAATTTCATAAATAAAAAACTGCTGGAATAAACTGCATCATCTGATATAATTCAGGATAACTACTTTGTTTCATTTTATACTTGCAATGAGTCCCTTCAAAGCCTTTTTCATGCATGAAATGTGTAAAAAAACAGCATCAAGTTATTCACATATCCTCACTCTGAACAAACAGCCCAACACTTTCAATATATTCCTCTCCTGAAAGATTTGATTAGTTTTCTCAAACAGGTTTTAGCTTAAAATGCAGCTTTAGTGAAATAAAACAAGTTAAATGAGTCACATTCTAAAAGAACAACAAAACAATGAATGCTAAACGTAGAATACAAGTTAATAAAATAAATGCATGAGGCAGAAAAAATAAAACTACATTTGCTTTTGGGCATTTTCTTTTTCATTTATTTAAAAATGTTTTAGTAATCATGAATTTAGCTTTAGAAGCAAAAGAATTCCAGATGGTTCCAAATAAAATCCCTGACCTGCTTTTGATTAATGCTTCTTGGAACAATTGATTCAAATAATAAATTAATAGAATATTAGTTGTCAGGAGCAGCTAATGAAGAAACAGTAAATATTTATTACACATGTAGCTTATTTCTGTTTATACATTTAGGTTTTAGTTGGAAATGATTCAAACATGAACAGAGATGATGAGACTACAGCAACAAGCTAAACTAAATTAAAGTATCTTTACTCACGTTAATTTACCCGTTTCAGTCATTCTTTTAAAAAAGGTGCAACAGCAAACACGTATTAAGAAAAAAAAAGCAGCAGGGTTGGTGTAGAAGCTTTCATTAAAGGTGAGGCTGCCTTTGGCGCCTGTTGCCCTGATTTGATCTGGAGTTCAATTTGATTTCTGTCTTGCTGTCATTGGTTTAACACTGACCAGTCCGGTGGGGAGAGCAATGAAGTCAGTAATTCATCTCAGAAAAGGGCAAAGTCAGAGCCAGTCATTCGCTAAATATAATGTGCAGCCAGCAATTCATGAGATCTGGAAACCAGACTCACCTTTCACCTTTGGCTTTTTTTTTTTTTTGGTTCTAAAACGATCAACCTTTGCCAGATGACCCGTTAGAATCCCACATCAGCTGAAATGTGTGAGGAAATCTCTGCCTTCTGAAGCCAACAGTCTTTGTTCAGTTTGTGAGAAGATGCACGCAGAGAACGGCTGCAAACTGTCACAGGTGGACTTTGTTTTCCTTAAAGCGTGCTCAGCAGAAGTTAAAGGTTTCATGCCGGAGTTTTAGACCAACTGATGCAGGTGTAGCTGCGACATTACAAGACGACACGCTCAGAGTGACTGTCAGCTATAACAGCTCAAAAACCAGTTATAGCCATTTTTCTGTTGTAGATGTACATCCAATGATCAGTTCCTGAAATTAGCATTAAAATCCATTCAATGATTCATGAGAAATTTTGCAAACAGACATCACTGGCTTCAAATAGTTATTCACTAAAGTCTAAACTAATATCTTGGGCAATCTCAGCGTATTTGCTGGAGATCTGTCTCAGCTTCCACCACAGCAAATCTTAGCTCAATATCTGTAAAAAAACCACATAAATATCTATAACTCTGTCAGTTTTAAAGTCAGCTAGCTGTGGCAGCCATCTTGAATCAAGCTGACTCCAAAAGTTATTCAGTTTTAATCTTACATCTAATGATTCATTAAAATTCAGATATTTTGCTAACAGACAAAACATTATGACCTGCAGAAAAGCAGGCTGATTTAGCAGGACTGAAAGAAGACGTCTCATTTGTCAAAAAGGACCGCGTTATTTTCTCCTCCTCCAAACGACCTGCTGCGAAGCCGCTCCGTAGCCCAAGGACTTGGGGAGGAGGTGGTGCTGCAGACGGAGGCTCGATTCTAATGATTGGCACCTGTGAAAGAGGGCTTGGGCAAGTGCACGGACCATATCAAAGAGGATCAGCTGGGGCACGGCGTGACCTGACTGTTATTAGGTGCCAAAATGAAATGGCCGTGCCGTCGCCCTTCAAGAAATCATTTAACCAGCCGCAGCTGAGTGAAATCCACGCATGCATGGACACACACAGAAAGGCAGACACACGTTTTACAGTAAATACCAAAGGTTGATGGTATGCATGCTTTGAAAAGGGGAACTGCTGAGATATCTGAGCAACAAAGAACCAAAACTTTACGTTCTTTTATATTCTCACTGTGCCGAAACTCCGACAAAACAGTCTCCTGAACAGATGTCCAAAACATATTTTCATTCACAGTAAACTAAACATGTTCACTTTGCTGCCAACATGGATTCATTTGTTGATCTTCAGCGTACCTTCATCCAACTTTAATCTACTGGCTGCAGAGCTGAGAAAGCACAAAGTCTGGGCTGAAAAAAGGACAGAGTGTGCTCACGTCGAATGAACTAATAAGAGTTTAATGCAGCCAGAGCTGAAACATCAACCGAGCAAGCCAAGCAAAAGATTTAAAAAGTGATGAAAAAGGGGAAAACTGCTGCTTTCTGATTGGCAGTGGTTCCGAACACATCGATGCGCTGAAAAACTCAACCCGGGTGCACAAAACTGCAAAACATGAGACGGGAAGGTTTCATCTGACAGAGATGAGACAGGGGTTTAGAAAATCTGATTCACACCTTTGTTTTTAGCTAATTAGATTACTTTAATGCACTTTTTGCAGGTACAACAAAAAACTACAGCTCATTCAAACTGTTGTAGCCAGAGAAGAAACCAATCAGCAGGAATGAACACATCACATGCCGGAAAATCTCTCCGCCAGCTTCAACGTCAAGTTTTTAATAGTTCTTATTGTTTTCAAAGCTTCAATAAACACAATCATCAATTAAAAAAAGCAGTTTGCATTTACTCAGGTTATCTTTGGTAACATTTAAATTTGATAAGTAAAAAGAAGAAATTTATAAAGGGGCAAATAGTTTTCCACAGCTCTGTATAGGAAGGTAACTAAAGAATCTCAGCTCTCAATAGTTTTAATCTCATTTGAAAGTTTTAATCAGCAGATGGGATTCACTTTATTTTCACTGAGGCATGAGCTAAAAACTGACATCCAACAAGGATTTTTGTAAACTTATGGACAGAAATCCTGGCCAAATGGTGCAGATATCCAAAACTTAAAAAACTTTTACACTCTGTCCTCCAATCGTTGCTTTGTTTCATCCTCCTCCAACTTCTTCATAGCTGCCTTTTTACAGCCAGTCAGAAAATCTAAAAATAAAATGGTTAAATATGTTGTACCATCCAAAAAAGTTTCATCAGAGTACTTCCCAACTGGAACTTTGGTTTCGGTCTCCTTTAACTTGTTCTTTTCGTTTTTGGGTCTAAAGCTGGAGTCTCAAAAGAAGTGATTCTGGGGCTGATTGTCTTAAAATCCTATATTTCTTTGTTCTTGTCCGTCTCATTACTGGAATCCTGTTGTGGGCAGCAGTCTTTGCTGCCACTTTGCAGCGCAGCCGCTGCTCATCAGCCCCGTCTCTGGTACAGTTTCCTCATTTGTTGTGTCTCCATGCCGGTCGGGCTTGCCGTCCCCTTGAGGGACCGCTTCACTCATGACTTCCACTGTTGTGTCTCGGCAGTCCTCTGCCCTTTGCACAAACATATCGATCACTTCTACCCCACCCCCCTTTTTTGTCACCTTTTCTGTCCTGGGCTAAAAATACATTTTCACAACCAATTCATGTCACTGACGACCACCCCTCAATCTTCTCCCCTTCATCCTTTGACCCGTCTTCTTTGGCTCTAATCCTTCTCAGATTTCTGTCTAAAATCTTTGTTTCATCAAAAATCCACCTCATGACCTGGAGGATCTGCAGCTTTAAGATACAATTGTTTTTATTCTAAGGTCAGAGGATCTCCTCTGCTCAGTGGAAACTCAGAAATGTGCCATTTTAAAATAAATGCTGATTGCAGTGTTATTGGTTTCCTTTAGCTCATAAAAACATGACAGCCTCTAGATGTTTACAGAGCCAGCCACTTTACAGGGGTCAATAAAAGGAAATTGCTGCTTAAAGAAGCTCTGGGAATGTGACTTAAAGCCAAACAACGACCTCGTCCAAACAACAAATAAACAGCATTCACACCTCTCCTCCAGAGAACAAGGAAACCAAACCATCGTTGTTTAATTCTGGATGAGGTGAATTCCTCTCATCTCTCTGACGAGACGCACAATAACATGCAGAAAGGTCACAACAAAACCTGATACAGCTGAACGTTAGAAATAATGTTTAGATCAGTAAACCGACACTGAAAAGGCCTATTTGCAGCAGGCTTTTAGAAGGTCACGATGGCAAGGCCTCAGCTGAAGAGTCTCAATCAAAGGTGCGCGTCGGCAGAGTCACCTGATGGCCACCGCCGTCTGTTCCTGCGGCTACTTAACCCTGGATGAGTGGCTAATGAAGGGAGTCATCCAGAGCAGATTCTCCTAACTGATTTAAATTATCATTCACTCACAAATGCATGGATGAGCGCGGAAGTGCTGAGCGCCGCAAAGCCAAAGGTGCTATTAGGGAGACGAAATGGCACTAAACAATATCCAAAGAAGCTGTTTTGGTGCAAGATGATGACTTTGGGAAGGAGATTCTGAAAATGAAAATGACTTTTTTCCACTTTTATTGTTTCAAAGATGGAAATTAAACCTCTGACGATAAGTGGCTGGGGTTTTATTTGTCATGGATAACAGAGAACATCTAATTTATTATGAAAGCATTTAAATGTTGTCAGTAATTTTAATGGGTGCATATTGAAAGCCTGGCTCGACACGAACAGTAGTTGATGTAACAAAGGGGGGGAAAACATTCAGTTAAAAACTCGACAACATATTAAATCTGATCGCACCGTAACGAAAAGCGAGTAGTGATAATAATAAGCTCTGATGGGGCACTCTTATGGCCCATCGATTTCCAATAGCTGAGATCATAGAAAGCTGGGGGGGTAATTACACTGTGCAAGCAGAGGTCGTCCTGAGCAAATATCATTATCATCAGATTAGAATGAAAGGCTGGTGCAGGTGGAGCACACGCGGGTGAAGGAGACCCAGAGGAGAGGCTCCTCGGCACACATTCCTGACCCTTCATCTGTCTCAATGTCCCCACCTCGCTCACAGCTCCCCGGGTCAGCCCTACATCACACTGACACAAACAAGAGGGGGTGTGGCAGGTCACCAAGACACAACCATTAATCAGCCGGAGACAAGGCATATGATGAGAGTGATACCTCAGAGTAGCAAACAGATAAACAAGAACGGAGAGCAGGCCCGAGAGGGGCAGCTTTTCCCTTTGATTGATACTTCAAATAGGAATTTTAAAAAATATTACAGGCTCAAAAACTTCACAGAGTAGAAGGAATGCATATCGCCCGCTGCCATTCACTGTGAGAGCTCTCAGCTGCTCCACATCAATCTTTAAATCTGACTGACTTTGATTAGCTGTGGAAACCATCTTGAATTGGGTCAACTCCAAAAGGTAATCAGTTGTAGATGTACACCCAGTGATTACTTTGAGAGTTTCAATCAAAACCATCCACTGTTTACATATTTTGCTAACAATCACTGTTCACTGCACTATTTTTAAGCAGAGATGTTGTGAATGAGGAGACCTTAAACCAGGGGTGTCTAATCCTGATCCTGCAGGGCCACCATCCTGCATGTTTTAGGTGTTTCCCTAATGTGACACCTGATTTGAGTGACAGTGATTAACAGGCTTCTGCAGAACCTGAAGACCTGCTGAAGAGCAGGAAACATCTGAAACATCTAAAACCTGCAGGACCAGGATTGGACACCACTGCTTTAAACTATGCATTCTGGATGACTCAGCTACTACCACACCAGGTTTTAATTTAATATCTTTATCTAACATCTAACTAGTTTTCAGCATAGATATATAGAAAAATACTGAATGCAAAAATACAATTTTGTCCTTTTTTCAATTCTTAAAGGAAGATGTATTTGCTTTCTGTTTGGACACTTGCTATTTTCTGCATAACACAGTGCATGGAAAATAAATGCAAAAGCAGCAGTGCATAGCTTCTGTGATTGTAACTGTCAGTCTGACCCTACAGAATGTGAAATACTTAAAACATGCACATTTTTAAAGATGCATATATTAAAAAAGCAAATCTTCTTCCTTTCTCTCCAAGATTCAAAGTGTGAAGAAGAAGAAATTTCCACAGCTAAATAAAGTCCTGTCCACACAGAAATGGTTGTTGTTTCATACAGAAACTGCGTTTTAGGAGACCCTGAATGGTATTTTTTGGCCCTTTTCATGCAGAAAGCCTAAACCCAACGTTTTGATGACGATGATGTCAAAGATTCACTTCTAACCTACAATCCCAGGAGTGACAGACATCTCCAAAAACATGACAGATGACATGCTTGCTTTTGTGCTGCTAATGGTAGTTTTTAACCCCAGTAAAACCTTCATTTACTGTATTATTTATGAACAAAAAACTCTTATTACACCAAATAATCTAAGGCCAAAAAGGGTTTCTTTATCTGTCAACTATACTAAAGCAAACAATGCATAAAAAAACTAAAATATGCATCAAGTAAACATCCAATATGTCCACATATTTGGACTGGTGAGACACTGTCCTGCACTTTTGTTGTATTTGAGTTTAAAGAGACAAAGAAGAAGTCCCACTTTGTCTTCTGACCTGAAAAATTATTTGATTCTTGCTCTTGTATTTGCAATTATCTTTGACTTCTACAGTTTAAAGCCTAAACTGTACAGTATAACTATAGGTGGTTTGTATCTGCACACAGTCTGTGACTCGTAAATATACAGTCCACAGATCCTGTCCAACATGGAAGCTGTATTTACTCCACATCTTGGTTCCTGTTTCTGGTCTTATTTCATGGCAACGCTGGCTTAGTTAAAATGGCATTTTGGGTCATTTTCTGCATTTCTGTGTGAATGAAAACGTGCAGAAATGTCAGTATAATGGTTTAATGGGGATTTTTTTAGAAACAACAAAAAGATCATTTTGAAAAAACTGTTTCCATGTGGACAGAACCTAAGTGGGACGGGGTCTCAGCAAGTTTTCTTACCCTACAGTAGATGTTCCCCAACAGCCAGAGACCCGAGGTAGCCCACCAAGAGGTCGCGAGTAGCAGTCCGATGAGCCCCTGATGTGTATCTGTGCTGCTCAGCGTGGGAGCTGGCCCCGGCCACCTCCATTAACATAAACAAGGCGCTCTGCTGGGGTCCGCCTGTCAGGGACTGTCACCATCGAGGACAGAGGAGAGACGCCTCTGCATTAACCTCCAGGCTTATCTCACTCTCTGCGTTCCACAAAAAACGTGGGGATTAGTGCTCAGTCAGGAATTGCTTTTGGGTCCTTGTCACTCCTGCACGATAACTGAACTCCCTCTTCTGTACTCGCACTGCTATTCTCATCTTCCTCTTCCACTCTCCAAAAGGAAGGGAATCCCTGAGGCTTTAACATGGCAACCCAGAGGGTCTGAGCTTCTCTGGTTTTTAGTGTCACCATCAGTGATAAGTTGACACTGAAGTGATTTCTGCCTTAAAATCAACCGAGTGAAATTATCTGTGGCAGTTTCTATGGATCCTGACAAAATGATATGCTGATTCAGAGCTTTTTCATATCAGGATTATATAATTAGAGGAGACACAAACTCAAAGGTCACCCACAACTTCACAACCCATAAAATGAGACCTTCTGCTGGTCCTTAACAATAAAAGTAGCTCTCAATGACTTCGCTTTTTATGCTTTTGATACTTTTAATGCCTTATATATTTTATGTAATCAAAAAAATCTGCTGCTACTGAACAGTTTACTTTGGCTTAAGGAGCTCAGTAAAAGCAACCAAAAAGAAAAACGATGAAAGAAACAAACTGCATCAAATACAATAAATCCATATGACCTTCAGTGTGCCGAACGTGAAGGAGCCAAGATGACAGTCGGCTCCTCGAAGTCTGAGGTCATGACTGTCCACTGGAAAAGGCTTGAATCTTCCTCCAGGTCAGGCGTAAGTCCTGTCCTCGTGTGGAGGAGTTCAAGGGATGGTGGGATGAAGCAGGAGATGGATCGACAGATTGAGGCTTTGCCCACAGTAATGAGGGCGATACTTTGGTCGCTCGTGGTGAAGAAGGGGCCGAGCCAAAAGGCAAAGCATCTACGCTCCAACCATTACCAATGATCATGACCAAAAGAATGATATCCTGGATCTGAGAGGCAGAAATGAGCTTCCTCTGCAGGATTAGAGATCCGGTGAGGAGCTCAGAGCAGAGCGACTGCTCCTCCTCATCCAATGGAGTCAGTTGAGGTGGTTAGGGCATTTAAATAAAATACATTCTGGGCACCTCCCCTTAAACGTTTTTGCAGCACTGGATGGAGCCAATTTATTTAAGGGCAGACCTAGAAGTTGCTGGAGCAATAATGTATCGTCTCTGGATTCCCCAGGAAGGGAGATGGATGTTCGGGTACATCCCCGACCCAAACTCACATCCAGAAAAGATGAACGGATGCTGAGACTTTTACTAAAATAAAGGATGAAGGATCATCCGAGGACAATTTATTAAATTATATACACACACAGTATTTATGATTTCATTCAAGGTGACTTTTTATCTGATATATAAACTAAAGAATCTTGACCTTTTGCAACATTTAAAGTCAAAATATCGTCTAAATATTTTGTCACACAAACTGTTTTTATTAACTAAACCCAAACAAACAAAAAGACAGAAATACAACACTGAGAAATTGCCAAAATGTAAACTGAGAATGAAAAGAAATCCCATCTTTGTTTCAGTCTCAACAAACATGGAACAAAACATGGCCACTGGTCGCCAGAAATCCTTTTTTTTACTAAAACAAATGCACAAAATTTTGTATTATAACTAACACGTTCTGATAAGAATAGAATTTATTTGTTGAAACAAACAGATTTGAAAGGTTTTATTTGTTTTAAAATTCACCCTTTTCTGATTAGCATCCCACTGATTGCTTCTCCTAAAATATTTACTAAATCTGAATCGGAATAAATTCAGGAACTCAGAGGCTGCGGACACTACAGCTGGACATTTTTCCTTCTGTTTGTTCTCCACGAGGCTTAAAGCTAGAAAAGCTGGTAAAACCTCAAGAAAAGATTTTTTGTCAGGCATTTGTTCAAGGTTAAGTCAGAACCATGGCATGTTACATTTTGTCAGTTGTTTTGTTTCTCTATTCATCTCTTTTTCCCCAGTTTATTCTGAACAAACTTTAAGGAAACCTGACCTCTAACTCCTCTGAACTTTAACTTCACCGTACAGCGTATGAAATTAGTTTTCTTCTCCAGCCACCGCCGTATTTGTTTTGCAGATTCTCGACATCTCTGCCTCTGTGATGCCCGTGTCCTCCAGCTCAATGGAGGTTCTCACTTCGACGTTACCAACAAGGACGCAGCATGAAAAGGAAAGCTGATTCATATCGAGAGGGTTGAAGGCTGAAGGTGGTCTACCTAACTGACACAAAAAGTTAAAATCAGTTGAGTTGTTCTGTTTTCTCACTCTCACTTTTCCGGTTTTCGTCTCTGTGCTGCGTTTGCATGGCTTCCAGCCAACAAAACTCTGCTCCAGCTGCAATATTGTGCGAGCTGAATCCATATCTCAGGACCTCGAGGCCTAATCAAACAGGCTAAATGCATGGAAGGAGCCAATAACTGCTTAATTACTAATGAGAGTAATGACAATAATAATCATGTTGCTCTGCAGCTGACGTAATAGAGGCAGGCGTGAGAGGCATACCGAGGGAGATCTGCCTCCAAGCAAGGCAGCAATTAGGGCAGAAGCTGAGAAGGCAGCTTGCGGCAAAGAGCCGAGATGAGCTGCAAACACTGTCTCATACTTGTCTTCCGTCTAACACCTCGTCCTCCTCTCAGGCATCAGTATCATCAGCTGCTGCTGCACACTGACAGCAGTGGGCTTCATTATATCTGTCCTGCCCATCGGTGGTGCGAGAGCCGTGTTGTTAAACCGCCTTCACGTCACCGATGGCTGCCATGTTTAATGACCCTCCTCCTCCTGCATCCAGCTCTCACAGCGTCAGACGTGGGGAAACACTCAATTTCTGTAATGGCTTGAAATGGAGTAAATATCACTCACCCCCCCCCTGCATTTGTTACTCATTCAGCCCCGTTATCACTTGCTGCCTAATTTCCTGGTGCACTGACAAAGGCAGAAGGCGTTTCCATGGAGAGGGAACCCTTGCGGTTTTTATGCTTCTCTCAACTTGGCACTCTGTTCATTTCACAGCAATTATCCTGAGTCATTCCACACATTCTGCCACAGAAACTCAAGGGAAGGACCTTTCAGCTAATTGCTTTCAAATGGAAATAAAAAAATAATCACACTGCTACTTTGTCGAAATGACTCCTGTTATGCAGCATTTGGTATGGGAAATTGATGTGGGATTCCTTTTAATGTACCATTTACAATGCCTGCCGCAGCATTTCTAGATAAAAACCTGTCTTTAAATGCATTTTGGAATGAAATCCTGACACTGCATGCACCGTCATTTTAGTGGGGTATGTTTTTATTATTTTTTAGAAATCAACATGTTTGTGAGGACAATATTTCTTTTTAACTTTCACAGGTCTATTTTGGTTTGAGTAAGTGTGTGTCTGAGGTGTGAAATTCAGCTGTGAACGGATATAAATGCTGGTATTCATTACAGAATTAATATTTAATGGTCTGTTTCAGTTAACTCTGTCTTCACTCATTTTTCATTTTGGTTATTTGACTTTTACTATGTTCAGGAAGTAAAAAAAAAAAAAAAAGATTACAGCCTGCTGCTCAAAGTAATTAAAATTAGCCAAGTCCAGGCACAAACTATCAGTCATGGGTTATCCGACACGTTGTGTTCAATATGCTTGTAAAATACAAATTATGTGAGGTGTCAGAAGCTCTAAAAGTGTGGAAATATGGCCGGTGATGGAGAGATTGTTTAATGATGTCCTGGGGCTTGAAAAACCTCTAGCAGGCTGCAGTAAAGCCACGTAAGACATCCAAAGGTTAGGATCGGTCTGCGGAGGTTTCCTCTAAAGATTCTTAAAGTTTCCGTGTGTAGGATGTGGGGCAATTAGAGAAAATTGTGTGAAAATAAGAGCAGTTGTGAATTCATAAAGCAGTTCATATAAAACTAGTCCAGAAACTAGAAATGAAACAATCACAAGAGTTGTGGACTATTAATAAATTTACAGCTTTTAGTTTGAGTTCAAATACTTGCAGAAGAATTTTAGCATGAACAGAAATATTGGCAACTCTGACTGTTTTAACTAATTAGGTGTGAGAAAGTAAATCACCCTTTACTGTCAGGCCTATCTCAAATAATTCGGACTTTGCAGAGAATGCAAAAAAAGATTATGATTTGTTTGCAGATTTGTCTGCAGGAGGAGTCTCACATTTAAATGTTGAATTGCACAGATCAATGCTGAGGTCTTTGTCTTAATAACAGAGTGGATCAACTGAGAGAAACTCGACTGTTTTTACAACAATTCAGATTCTGTCCTCCAGAAAACTGGCTTCAAACTGCAATGATAACTGTGACAACAGGTTATGATGGATTTCCTGGTAGTTATGCTGAAGTACTGACAGCAACGAAACTGTCAACAAAGGTTTGTGTAACAAACACACATTTGGTTAAGTTTCTTTGTCAAATCTTGCTGCAGTTTATTGTGTAATTTGCAATGAGTTCAAGCTCTCTCCTCCCATTCAGGACCAAGCTCTGCACAGATCTGCAAAAAGGGAATTTAGAGTCTGATTGCACGCCGACACACACCGATGTTTTGGAGATGATTAATCTGGATCAGCAGTAAAACCAGCAAACATCTGAAAGCCAAAACCGGAGCCAGTTTCAGTTTGAATGACTCCAAACAGAAATCAATCTGGACAATAACTTTACTACATAACAAGCAAAGAGCCTGGAACATCTTTAAAAAAGAATCCTGTCTTTGAAGAAGCTCCGAACGCCACATGTGACCAAACGTGTCTGAACCATCATCTTCATTTATGCAGCACACGTTCTGCCGTAATATATCGATGATTTGCAGATGTACTTTTCACACAACTGACTATTAACAAGAGTGAAGCAGAAAAGGGAAGAAAAAGAAACAGATGTGAGCTGAGAAATAAACATTTTGTCTTGATTGTCAGCAGACAAGTCTGTCTTCTGAGTGATTTTGGACCAAGTAAAAGAAATCATTTTATCAATGTCATCCTAAAAACTCAGTACATATTGAGATAAAAGTTTAACAGCATGAAAATAAAAATAAAATTCATAAATTATGTTTTTTCCAGTGAATCTGCAGCATTTTTAAATGTGGACTAATATTACTGCTATCTTTTTTTATTTTTACTGAAACATTATTTAAAAGTTGATAAATGCACCTCAAGAATTATTTAGTTTAGTTTAAATGTTTAACATTTAAAAATGTTATTAAATATGAATATTTGTTTTCCAAAATCCAAAGTTTTGAGATGTTCAGATGATAACTTTTCACTTCCAAGTTTCCAGCTGTCTGTAACCTAAGTTAACTGGTTACACAGAATCTATTTTTCTGCTTTATTTTAATGGTTATTTCTATAGATTTTTACTTTGACAGACTATAAGTGATCTGTAAAAGCCATGATGCTTTACGATAACGAGCCTTACAAAGTCAGACGGTTGGCGTCGCTCCCGTTAACCTGCAGGAACTTCTGCAGGTTTGAGTCTTTGTGTCATGGAGGAAACACCATCTTCACTGCAGAAAGTCTGCCGAACAGCCAGGAATTATGGCTGTCAACGGTTACGAATGATGAGCCGTCACAGATGATGAGCTCAAAAAAGTTCGTCTGAAAAATGCTAACTGTCAGAGAAAATGAGTCGTGCCGCCTTAAGAACCTGTCAGGAGAGCGTGTGGCTTTATGACTGATAAACACGACACACAAATGATGCCTTTTAAGCCTTAACGTACTTTATGTTTCACTTAGACATGAAAAAAGGTTTTACACGATGAGAACTGTCTCATCTTTGGATAAATGGTACCTCAAGGAAACTTTCCGAAAAGTATGAGTGCGCCGTGAAGAAGGAAAGTTTTTAGATCACTCGAGTGTTTTCACATTTGATCTTCTACCAAACAAAACAAAAACATGACATTCCTAGTGTTTGGTTACATTATTAAAATTAAAAGACAAAAATCTCAAACCTTTCTGTTGTGTCGCTTCAAACAGAGCACATCTAAATCTACATTTATTCATTAGAAGTTATTAAAAAGGATCAACTTTATCCAACTGACAACTAAATTAGAGTCAGAAGCAAGTTATGGGATGGGCCAGAACCCGCAGAGGAGAGTTGCATCGAAGGAAAGAACCAAAACAAACATTATGGAGCAGCTCCAAAGCTTGTTTGAAATCAACGACTGAGGCATGAAGAGCCTTGGGTCAGGCAGAAATTCTAAAGAAATCAAAAACAAAGACATGCCCACTGGAAAATTTAGCAAAAGACACCCGACTGACCGTTGAAAATGGGGAAAAAACTCATGAAATTAATAATTTACTTGGTCAGCATCTCATTGTTACGATCCTTGATGAGAGCATCTTCCTTTATTGTTGTTGTTTAGTTTAGACTGAAAAGAATTGAGACAGAAAGAGAGTGAGTGCATAAAATCCCATCTCAAGTGAATATTTTTATTTTAAATAACCAAACTTATGCAATTAAAATAAATCAAACACATGAGCGTCAAAGTCCTGCAGAATCTAGCAGATAAGGACATTACACCGAAGACCTAAAAATGTGAACGGAGGCGTTTATCTCCGGCCACCTCACGTTTTAAACACTCGATCTGTTATTGTTCACCGTCTCAGAGACCATGCTCAGCTACTACCACCAGTTTTCAGCTGAATATCTGTAAACCTGGTTGAGTTACAGCCATGTTGGGGTTGGGGTTCAGTTGAGGCTAAAAGTAGTTTTGAATCCAGTGATTACTTTGAATATGAACTTTCATTGAAATTCATTCAGTGTTCATGAGATATCTTGCTAACAGCACAGACAAAACAGACAAGAGGACAAGGACAATAACCTGATTGTTGCAGCGGGTGATAATTATGACACAAAAGCCTGATTAAATATGAGCTGTTCCTGATAAATACTGACTTTTCCTTTTGAATCCAACTTTATTTTCGGACCAAATGTTTCAAACCAGGATCGTGTTGTGGTGGTATTTAGGCAGGCAGAGCGGTGGGAGGGAGGAAGAGGCAGCTGCTGTGCATTTCCATGAGAGGAAGGCCACTCAGAGGATGAGTAGAAAAGATGTCTGAGTCAGAACGAGTGGGGAGACATTGGGATATTATTAGGGAGGTGTGCCTGCAGCCCTCCTGTTGGAGCTGAAATAAAAGGCTCTGCTGCTTCAGACTTCAGATACAGCTGCCCTGCACAGTTTCATCAGGTATTACACCTGAGGAGTGGGAGAGATCTGATACTGTTCAGATGGTTATTCCCAGCAGATTACAGCCGCTGTGACACTCTGGATTGCTCAGAAAGACAAAGGCTATCAGGAAGAAATCTGCTCCTCACAGATGGAGATTTGCAACTAAAACGACTGCAGTTAATTATGTCATCTCCTCGTCTTCAGGTATATTTTAGTCACCTGAAACATGGACAATCAGAGAGCTGAAAGTCTGTTATTCTGTGGCTCTCCTCATTCTGTATTATCTTGAGTCAAACAGCCACTCTACATTTATTCTCTGCTTTAAATGCACCAACATAAATGATTGAATGTATGGTGCGAGAATGGAAATGTCACGTTTTTTTTAAGCTTTGTGGAAAAACAAAGGCAGAAAGAAAAATGTTAATGAATTGTCTGAGGAGCAGAAGATCAGAGAAGCCAAACGAATTTCATATCACACCTAAAGACCTGGCATTTAATTAAAGTGGCCTGAAAAATGGCTGCTTGGTTGGCTGACAACAGTTTCTCTTGAAGCAAATTAAAGAAATCAATTACTGCTGTGTGAAAGTGTAATGCCAGAGCAGTGTGGAGCCCCACAATGAGACACCAGGCCAAGAGGAGAGCGAAGGAGGAGGAGGAGGAGGAGGGCGCCTCCGATGATGTGCCACATCTGACGAGCTCGGCTGCAGAGTTTATCACGTCAACCTGTTACAGGCAGCAGAGCCTGAAAGGGCCCACGCGCTGGAATGAAGCCGCAAATCAGCCGAGCTGCCTCCACAAGCCCAAACCTCCTCCACGCGGTTCCTGGCTCTTACTCATCCTCTCACCTTTGCTGTGTCTCACACAAACACACCGCTCACACATCATATGGCACATATGTTGAGGAGTTAAAGATGTTTAAGGATAACAGGAACCGTAAACTGCCTGGCTCGCGTTCTTCCACCCTACAGTTGGGCTTTGCATTTATTTACAGTCATGGAACAAAAACTCCATCATCTTTCAGTGATAGGGTTATGTGCATCAGGACATAAATTATTTAGGTTTTGGTTCTAAAATTATTCAAATCTAACCTCAAGAGTACAAAACAGATTCCACCGAGTCATTTATTAAACTAAAAAGGAAAGCTGTGAGTCTGGCTCCTGATCCAGCTGCTTATAGAACCATGTTTAGCATCAATAACTCTCAGGACTTTATCAGTCTCTCTCATGGTTGTGGAGGAGTTCTGGCCCACTCTTCTTTGCAGCGTTGCTTCAGCTCGTTGGTTTCTGCTCAGCTCTCTGAGGTTCTGGTTCTGGACCGTTCTGTTGTAGATTAGCTGCTGTGTTTGGGATCATTGTCCTGTTTGTCGGACAGATGGCCTCACATCTGACTCCAGAATCAGCCCAAACCATCAGCCCTCCACCGCCGTGCTGACAGCTGGGAGGAGCTGTTTACTGCAGTGCATTCTGGGTAAACATCCCTACTTTGATCTCATCTGTCCAGTCGATGACTTTCTCCTGCAACCCTTCCAAACAAGCCGTACCTGTTCAGTCTAATTGTCCTGTCATGACCTTTAACCTTTAATCTGCTCACTAAGCCCTGTAGTCTCTCAGACTGAGCTTATTTCTCTGATCACTGCACAGTCTGACCTTTGGGGTGAATGTGTTGTGACAAGTGGAATGTTCTCCACTTGTGAATAATCTTCCTCTGCGTAGAATGATGGAGTCCAAATAGTTTGGAAATGACCTTTGACCCTTCTCAGATTGATGAGCAGCAGGAGTTGCTAAAGCCTTTTCACCCTTGGAGTTGTGTAAACACACCTGTACGCTCCAGAGCAGCAAAGTGACAAAAATCCTGCTTTTCTAGAGGTGGTTGGGCTGATCACGATCAGTTAATCCACCAGCAGCATCTGGACACTTGTTGTTGCTGTTCAAAAGAAGCCGCCAGCAGAAAAAAAAGTGAAAGGTCATCAGACAAAAGGCAGAATGGTCAGTGTTTTATTTTATTATATGGGCAGTAATTATCACTACAATAACACAAAAGGTGTCTGCATTTTATATCGTTCACACATCAACAAATACCATACCCAACACTGGTAAATATAAGAGTATTTTTCTTTCCTTTTGCAATAATGAAATCATACAAACATGTAAAACCAGTCGTAAGACTGGACACGTAAGAGTGAGTGAAGATTGACTCACTTTTATAGCCGAGCATTAAAATAACTGCAGAACTCAGAGGAAATATTTCAAAGGAACTGGATTCAAAAACATCCTTTACTTCTATGGTTGATGCTGTCAATGAAAAGTAAAATCATTGTAAGCAGCATCGTAATGTAGCATCAGAACTTATATTTTTGTGAAGAATTCTGCTGCATCAGAACTTTAAGGAAAGCTGTTGACCTTATAGCAATCTAAATCATCCGGATTTCCTAAATTAATTAATTTTCTGCCTTCTCAACCCCCAGCTGCCTGAGGCCGATGGCCGCCCATCCTGATTCTGATTTGGGAGGTTTGTTTCTTTTATGCTGCTCAGGATGAGAGGTTGTGATCAATTAATGCAATCTGCTGGCTTTAACTTTTACTAATTAGTATTTCATAACAAACTATGTGAGAGGTTTTTATTATAACGGGAATGAGTCTGGATCTAAACTGGATTCATGATTTGGAGTTGCCTTAAGATGACTTTTGTTATGAATTGATGCTATTTAAGTTGAGCTTAAAAGAAAAACTTGCACAGCTGTATCAGATCTCACCATGACAAGGCAATAACTCAGCACACATTAACTTTTTTAAACCCACAGGTATAGTTTATGTTTATGACCATTTTCTTAGTGGATCATTAACTAGAATTTATTCGTTTTACATTCTGATGTCCTGCTAAATAACTTCAGGTCACACAGCCTGAGCAGGCAATAAATATTTAAGAAAGAGCATTATCTTCCGATGGACTCTTGAAGGGTCGAAAGATTATAATTATATGCTACAGCCGGGGTCCGTTGAAGGAAGAACTACTATATTATGAAAATATTTGTTGTCACTTTCCTTCTGCTCCGTTTTAATAATGTATGTTATGTGTGCTGTGCTGTGCAGTTCAGGTGGAAATGACTGCAGCCTCTCTATATGTTAATCTCACTGTTATCAAATCAATGTCAGCGCACATTACAGAAGCAGGATTCATACGCAGGCTTTGTTCGACTCCACAGGCAGACGCTCAAGGTCAGCCTCAGCTTGACGAAGCGCTGACATGGACTTTAATGCACCCAGCGAAGACACTGGGGTAGGATGACAAGGAATGCATTTATTTTTATTAAAAAATGAAGTTTTGTCTGTAAGTTCGCCTCGCTGTGAACTTCTGCTGTCATCGCATGTTCACAATGTATAACTTTGAATCATAAACTGTCCTCAGGTGTCTTCAGGTATCAGAACGGCTGTCTTACAGGTGAGAGGAGTCCAGTTCTGCTGCAGCCAAACCATCACCCCATCACCCCAAATTACTTCACTTAAAGAACTTAAAGTGTAAAGAACTGCGGTACAGAGGGACCATCAGAGAAGCTGAAGGCAGTAAAACAAGTTTATCTTGTTTGACCCTGTGGTGTTAAAAGAAATGAACTACCAAAACATTTCCACACCTTTTAGACTGACAAGACATTTGTATAAAAATATATTTGTGTACTTCTTTCTGTACTTTGTGAAGATGATAGTTTTGTATTTGTTTTCAAACTGGTTGATGCTTGTTTTGTTGACTTTGTAAATATCTTCTTACTCGTTTTAAATGATCACAAATTATCTGAAGCTGTATTTTACATCCATTCTCCTTCTGTTTACGCTCTCTGTAACTTCGAGGTGAAATGAAGTTCTTAGAAGCTAAAAAACAAACAAAAAAAAGATATTAATGAAAATAAAACTAGATTCAGGTGCAACGACACAGATCTAACACTCAGGACTGGCTTCAAACCAAATCAACAACTTGCATCCAAAAAGCAACAACTTCTCTCATGAACGGAATAATTTCCTTCCATCTATTCCTCCTCACTGCAGATGTTCATTTTGGCCAAAATCCCAAAGTTAAAGAAATATCAAAACTGGAAAATCAGCCTTCATGCATTATTTTCCAGCATAAATCTCTTCTGTCCAAATGTGTCCACTTCTGTCTTAAAAAACTCATCCATGCAGTGACCAAAGGTCAAACTAAACCAAAAGGTGAGGTCACAGAAGCTCCGCCTCCTTCCACAGGCGTCCATCATCCCATCTTTGTCTTTCTGGGTATTTTTGCTGCAGCTGAGCTGTGAGTTTACTGAACCAAAGCAAACAGTTTAACAATGAGGTGGAATTCAGTTAGCTTGATAACAGAGATGGATGCTGCAGAGTTTGTTCATCATCTGAAAGCTCACTCACTTTCACAATGTTCTATTGTTTTTATATTGTCATTTGAAATATTAATTCTAATTTGCCAACAAAACCACAGAATTGTTCATTTAATGGTGCCAGTCCCCCTCATGTTATTGTGCATTAAAGAATGGGACAGTCATTCTTGAATAACTTGTGCAATCCCTCTAAAAAAGGGGCTTGATAATATACATGGATTGGCTGTCAGCAGCTACCACGCCATGTTTTAACTCAGGATCTGTAGATGAAGTCAGTTAGTGGCTGACTTCTTGAACTGAGTTGACTTCAGAAATTAACGTTAAATTTCCAGACAAAAATAAACTTGCATGACCCGTTAGCGAACAGAGTCTGGGTTGGGGATGACTGAGCTACTGCCACGCCAACATTGAGCTCAATATTTGTAAAACTGACTGAGTTAAAGCCATTTTTGTGTTTGCTAAGGTTGACTAGCTGCAGCAGCCACAGATAGTTTAGATTTTATTGCTCCACCATCTCACTGTCTGCAGCCAACAAGATAAAACGACACAGTGAGCCTCTCCAGCGTGATGACTGACGGCGTTTAACATGCTGTTAAAATGTTTATCTGCAGCCGTTATCGGCGCACGTGTGCTTGCAGTGGAGTTCGGAGATTTACACATGGACTTAGTCTCACATAACTTGATAATGAGCCTCTCATGCATTAAAAGTTTGTTTGCACACAATTCAAAACGCATCGATCTCAGCATGCTGGCACCATCTTGATGGTTTCCTTCCAGTCACAGCGGGGAGGAGAGCAGGCTCCATTCAAACTCCAAAGTGAGCAGAATACAGATGCAGCCGAGGATTTAGTTTCATCCTACAAAGGCGTGGTTGTGTTTATGTATTTTACATTTAGATCTCGCTCGTCTTTCATCAGAAATTCTGCTTTAAGACCCAGACGCTCGGTGTGTGTTCTGGAGGTTTGCTTTAACATCTGATCATATATTTAAACTGCTCTGACTTCAGGGAGAAGAAAAGCTCGGAAAATTGTTTTTAAAAAGCTTCATTTTATACTTTTCTGGGACATTTAGATCTTTTGTATGAAGACTGAAATAAATCACTGAATCCAAAGCAGCCTTAAAAGCAACTTTTCTGGTTTTAGCTGCAACAGAGCAGCTTAGTAGGCGAGTCCAAAGTTGTGTTTAGCAGAACTGATTGGGGTTTTAACATCAATATAGGAGGGGGAGGGATGGTGTTTGTCTTTTTATTTAAATCTCAAACAGCTAAACTTGTAAACTCAGGACTAGTTCATCATCCATTGTTTTAAATTGGTCTGTAGTTAAACTACACATAAAACACTTAGTCTTTCCATTTTTAGTTCTTTAACACTGTAAACAAACTAATATTTGCAACAAGTTGAAAGAAAGAACTTAGAAATTATTTATGTTAAAGGTTTCAAAATTTAGATAATATGGTGTTAAATGAGAATCCAATGCAGGAATGATTCTGATTACTTACAGGATGAAAGCTCTAAATAGTGAAAAACTATAATAAATATATATGAAATATATAATAAATTAACAATAACTCATAATAAAGGCTGAGAAAAAAAATCTGGATCCAGAAACATTCACAAATATCTGACTTCTGTAACAAAAAAAAATAAAATAAAAATGTGAAAGTAGATTAAAATTTGCTGTAATTTGATTTATTTTGAGTTATTGCAGAGCAAACTGGGTATGAATGAAAACCATTTCAGTTGTTTTTTTTGGAATCATTCACTGCAACAATAAATATAAAGTAGAATATTGACCAGTTAGGAGCTACTAATGAGTAATAAAAATATTTAAACTGATGATGTCAACATGTGATTTACATGCTAAGTGAGGCTGAAAATGTAAATATTTTGTCAAATCAGAGGAATAAAGTGGATGACGTGACCTTAGAACAGGATAGGAGTGATTTCATCAAAGATCAGATAACCAGAGGAAGATATCAATGATTTTATCAACTGCAAGATAACCAGAAGACCTCATTATGTACCTTTAAAATAGGTCTTATGTAAGATGGTATAAAAGACTGGTTGACTCTGAACATTATTTGAACTGTATGCATCCAATGCATGTTCCTTCTTACAAGAAGAAAACACTCAATTAAAGCTGGGAGATTCCTAAAATTATTTAAATTTACTTTATCGCATCATCAATGTGCCCTTCTTCACGTTTTCACCCAATATATGGCATTTCCTTCTGCCCAGAATCATGATATCTTGTTTTATACATTGAAGTTATTGTGTCCTATAATTAGCATATCCAAAGAGTCATTTCTTAGCCCTACTAACCCAAAGGCGAACTTGTTGCACCCACAAAGAGGAAGTGGATCTCTGGATCGCTGCTTCTGTAAATACATTGTGACACGCTTTGTTTTTATGGAACAGGCTTAAATATTTCTGTAATTACAGTCACTCATAAGTCATTAACAGGTTAATGACAGAAAACACAAGTAAGAAAACAAGCCCAGATCTCTGCAGAACACAAATAGACATTTATTAACTAAAGTAGGCGGTTTCATCAACAAGTGGACGGCCTTCGAGCACAAAAAACGATTCGACCGAATCCTAAAATCAGGAAGTGGGTGTTTTAAAATAAGAGATGCTGCCATAAAAACCATAAGCTTGTTGCGAACATTTGCTAAAGCTTTAACTGCCTGAAAGATGTCACTGTGTTAGAGTTCAAACAAAAACAACTATTTGTGTCGAGAAGCTTCTCTGTTGACACAACTTCTGCAGTTGCTGCACACTCGAGGAGTTTGATTTAGCCAATCAGATCTCGTTAAGGAAGAACGCCAACCGTTTCCAAAAAATGCTCACTTTCATTGGTAAACACCCACTTCTGGTCTCCAGAGACCACTTGTAATGAGCCACACTTAGTTCACCCTTCTAATCAGTAGGCAGAATAAATAATAATACTTCTATGCAGGAAGGGAAATATAAGTTGCAGCACAAACTTTATTCAAAGCAGCATTGCTATTTTTAGATATTCTTGGATATGGGTTCCATATGGCCGCCCCAAACTACATTGTTTCCCAAATTACAAAGTTTCTGAAAGAAGAATGGGACAAAACAGCATCTTTAACCTTTTGTTGCTTGTTATGAATGCTAAAATGCTTTTTAAAAAAATAGAAAGATATTTTTATCTCAACTTATTTTTGAAATCAGGGCTGAAAGAGATTTTATTAAATTAAAGGAAGTCTGCCAAACCAAATATGAAATCTCTCAGTTTTATTTCATCAGAGAAGTATAGAGCCAAGTAAATCTTAAAACCTGCACACTTGTTTCATACTGTCTTTATGATTTTTGGCACTATAAATTCAACAATTTATTGCATTTCTTTTTAAAATAGGTCTACTGAATGAAAGAAGAATTTATAAAAAATGTTTTTCTAGGGGAGAAAATAAAGGTGACCCAATTTGTATGTTTGTTTGCTTTTCCAAATCATAAAAAAGACCTTGAGGGATTATTCTGCAACCATAAAAAGTTGATAGCAAGAAGTCCAAAGCCACAAGTGAAGGTTTAACCACTTGGTAGAGGAGTTGGTTATCAGTAAAAGTCTAAATGTTTTGGGTCTATGTCAGTATATCGAGTACAGCTGGAACTAGAAACCTGTCTGTAAGCTGTAATGACATGACCTCTCTAAAGATCATCACAAAGAAAAGATTATCAGTACTTGTTTTTATTAACACTGCAACCTTTTTAATCTTAACCTTTCCTGCTCATAAACGTGCCTTAAGGGATGGTAATCTGTAACAGGTTGTGTTTAAAAATCTGGGATTCAGAAACTGGTAATACGCACAATCCATGAGGACGTCGAAGCTCATTTACATCTGAAAAGTCAAACCTATGTGAGCAATGCAGTGTCTTTATTTTAGTGCAGCTGGTGAAGATGTTTGGCTGGCTGTTTGTGTGGGAAAGGTGTACCGCAGCAGGGAGCGCTGAAGGCAAAAACCTCACTTTTCTTCTTCAAGAAAGTGAGAATCCCGCTGGAAATTCTGCTCAGGACTGAGCAGGTCAGATAAAGTTTGAATGCCCCACAAGTTCAGAGTGTGTGTGTTTGATAAAGTTCTCATAGCAGAGATCTGAGGCTCCCACTGGTCTCAGCAGTCCAAAACACTTCTCCAAATCTTGCTGACAGTGGACGACGAGTGGATAGAGTTAGTATGAGAAAGCTGATGAATATGAATGAGGTAAATGAAAGCTGATGAATGTTATCCTTTATCTCCATAAAGATTAGACGATTCCCTTGAACTTCTGCCAAGGACACACACAATAAAGAACAAATCTGAAGACGTAGCTTGTCTAGCAATTTGATGGACATTGATAAGGTTACATCACATTGTGGTGATATATAATGTCGGGACAGGAATACAGAGTATGAGCCGAGATAAAACACTAAGGACACTTTATGCTCATTGCATTCTAACTTTTATAAGGACCAAAACAACATCCAGAGACAAATCTATGGAGTTATTAAAACAAATATGTCTATTAGTGTCTTTGCTTTTTGAGAGACCACTGGTAGCTGATGAGATATATACTCTCACTCTCCTCTTCATTTTCCTGGTGTCAGATCAATCACGCAGCATCCCAATTCAAGGTGAAACCCATCAAAGTGTCATTCCCTCATTGTCAGTGATTCACAGGAAACTCCAGCTCACAGACGGGCGGGCAGGCAAACAGAAAGGCAGCATCAACAACAGAGTTAGGGGAGAAACAGGCAAGATGCCCAGAGAGATTAATCTGCTTTACTGCCAGTACTCAAGACTGAAATGAGGGAGGGGGGAGGGGGGGATTCAATGTGAACACAACTCCCAGTCATAAAACTGGCTCATAAACCTCATCAGGCTGCATGCAGAGAGAGCTGAGATAAAGTCCATCCAATCAATAAGATAAGACGGTGAAACTTTGTTCAGAAGTTGTTGCGCTGAGATGAAAAGAGGCAGACTTTCCTGTAAGTGAGGAGTTTCAGCTGCAGGACGGGGTCAGGTAAGACCTGCGAGGTGTTCGTCGTCATGCTGTGGACCACCAGTCTCTGCCTCCTCTGGGCCTCCTTCGTCCTCGGAGCTCCAGTGAGAAAAGAAAGACAGAAGCTGCTGCTCGTTTCCTTCGATGGTTTCCGGTGGGATTACGACCGCGATGTGGACACTCCAAACCTTGACCAAATGGCCAAGGATGGAGTCAAAGCCCAGTATGTTACACCTCCATACCTGACCATCACCAGTCCAGCACACTTCACCCTCCTAACAGGTAAAGCACGGTTCGACAGCAGCTCTTTAGCATGGAAATGGATCTGCATATCATGACAGAAAACTGCTCTGAGTTTACTTTGCAAAAATTGGTTAAAAAAAAGGCACAAGAAAGAGGAATTGGTTGTAATTGAATGTCCCCGGGTTCAACAGCTTTTATAGCTGAGTAAGATGATTATACTTGGATGACTGAAGGAAGAATTCTGTTCCCTTTCTTATTTTGACTCAAATCATCAGTGCCTACTAAAGGAAATTTAACTTCCTTGAAATTAAATTCTCTTAATCTCCAAAGTTAGTCGTAAGACCTCATGCAAAAGCATCATGCCACTCCACCCATTAAGTTGATAGAATTTTTAATGTAAATGTGTCACGCTATGAATAATGAGTGGAGGCAGGGCTGACAGCGATTCTCTTCTGCAGGGCGCTACATCGAGAACCACGGGGTAATCCACAACATGTGGTTCAACACAACCACCTCTGTGAAGAAGCCCTACTATCCGACTCAGTTTGTGAATGAGTGGTGGGACAATGGTTCCCTGCCGATCTGGATCACAGCACAGAGGCAGGTCTGAGCAGCACAATTTCCATCTCATCACCGAGAGAGACTGTTTACAGCAATAGAAACCATTTCTGTTGACAAAACACCTCTGAAGCTCTGCTTAGTGATTTCAGACACTTCAGTTGCAAATTATCCTGCAGGCATAGATGTTAAGAGATAGATACTGACAGCAAAAGGTTTGGCTGTAGGTGGAAGGAAATTAATTAAAAATACAGCAATGGCTGATTTGATTTCCTTCTGTGTTGACCCACAGTTTGAGCTGATGAAGTGCGCACTTACTTGTCATATTTATGTAAATGTAGCCTGTTTTTCCTCCCCTTTCCAGGGTCTGAAAGCTGGCTCTGTTCACTTCCCTGGCACCGCTTCCAGTTACCAGGGACAGGTTGTTATGAACCGCGAAGTGGAGCCCCAGCTTTACAACTACAAGAACGAGACCGCTTGGCAAGAGAACACTGACATGGTGATGGGCTGGTTCAGAGATCAGGATCTGGACTTCGTGTCCTTGTACTTCGGTGAGCCAGATGGCGTGGGCCACAGATTCGGCCCGGACTCACCTGAGCGCAGAGACATGGTGAAGCAAGTGGACAGAACTGTGGGCTACATTCGACAATCAGCTCATCGGCACGGGCTGACTGACCGACTCAACATCATCCTCACAGCAGATCACGGCATGAGCACGGTGTTCCGTAACGGCATGGTGGAGGAAATCATCCTGAAGAAGATCCCGGGCTTTTTATTCAGTGACCTGTCCTTCCACCTGGTGGACTACGGCCCCTCTGGGATGCTGCTGCCTAAGCCCGGGAAGCTGGAGAAGGTTTACCAAACCCTGAAGGGGGCTCACCCACATCTGCACGTGTACAAGAAGGAAGAGATGCCAGAGCACCTTCACTTCGCAAACAACGACCGCATCCTGCCCATCGTTTTATGGGCTGACCCTGGATATGTAATCAGCGGGGTGCGTTGGTAGACATTAAAAATTCTTTATTGTCGCTCAAGAATTGATTGCTGCCGATACATCAGCTGCAGCAGTAAAAATAGCATAAATCAGATGTTTCCACTTATATCAGCGCCTTGCTTTTCGTCAGATGTGCAACGGAGTGACAGTTGCTGCTGCAGTTTTCTGCCCACAGCAAATCCTATTGATTTACCCTTTAAAGGGTAAAAGAAATTGCCAATTGTGCTTATGCAAGTTGCCACATTCAAAACAGCAAACATTTACATTTCCTGCTATGGCAGCTGTCGTAACATATTAACACAAGTCAGTAAATTTATATAATTATGGTCTTCTGGATTGGTCCTGAGGAAAGCAAATGACATGCACTTATACACAGAGAGATAACGCTGATAACTAATCTGTACGTGTCATCACATTTAATCCTGAAATATGCTCCTGCCTTGACCTCAGGAATAATTAAATTACCTAAAATCGACTCACTGGAAGTTGTGAAACTGAGCTCTTTTCAATCAGTAACAACAAGTTAAATTCTAATCTTGGTACATTACAATTTTAATCAAGTGCATTTGCACGGATAATCCAGGCCCTGGCGGATGACATGCAGCGCTCTCGAATGCTTCATGAAGCAATTCATGCCTCAAAATTCAAAATTAGCATTTTCATTTGGCTCCACACTCACTCAGCTACTCCAGTGCGCAGCCACTTTTCAGCTGAATGTGTCAGTCCACACTGAACCGTCACATCAGGACTTCAAAAGTACAGCAGCGAGCCAGCTGCATGAAGTGGGATCTCAAGGCTCGGGGTTATGACCGGCAGTGATTGAGACATTAGCTGACTCTTTCTTCTCTCCCTTTGTGCTTTAATCTCATTTGTTTGATTCCAGAACAGGATAGACTGTTACGTCATTTCTAAAATAACTCAATGTTCCAAATACTCAGTTTTATTCAGCATACATTTGGTCATATTATATCATTTAAAAAGTAGTAGTTTGTTTCTTTAAAATGTTCTGAATGAATTAAAAAAAAGAAAACCTCCTTTCACCGATGTCATTGTTTAACAGCAGGCACAAAGAGGGAAAAGCCCCTCTCACAAAGGTGTCGGCTGGTTTTTGCTTAGCCAATATCTCCCTCTGCTGGAAGTAGGCCAAGATGTAGAGATCTGTTCAGCTTTTTTTTAAAAAGACTGCTCTGTCAATGTTCCCCTCTAACTGAACCCAACAAACTGGGCCATGTTAGTTACATCATCCCTTCTTTCCTTCGCAGTATTTCCCAGTTCAGTTCAACCAAGGAGAGCACGGCTATGACAACCTGGAGATGGACATGAAGCCGTTCTTCAGGGCCGTGGGGCCAGCTTTCCACAAGAACCTGGAGGTGGGGCCTTTCGAGACGGTAAACATCTACCCAATGATGTGCCACATCCTGGGCATCCAACCTGAGGTCAACGACGGCCACCTGGACGCCACCAAACACATGCTGGTTACGAGCGTTACGAGCAAAGGTGAGTTCTTCTGCTGCTCCTTCAGTCTCAGAACATCCAGCTTTTATTTCAGACCTCTGTCCAGACCAAAACAAGTAGTGAAGCACGTTTCCTTTGAGAAGAAGATCCATCATCACACAGAGTATGCTAATGACGACTAGAAAACAGATATTCAAACAAGAACTAAATGATGCATCTACCAAGCAGGAGTCTTGTGTTCTCTGCTGAAAGTTGGACCACCTGCAGGAGGAGCAGAACCAGCAGCAATACTGATGTAAGATCCTTAGGATCAGCTGGAAGGATAGGTGACCGAACACCAGAGTAATGAAGGAAACCAAAATCCCCAACATCACCTGAGACTACGCTACCAAATAATTTCTGAAGGAGGGACAACCCACCCAACGAGGGCAGAAGACATAAAAGAATGCCTTAAAACCCACCTGAGAAAGTTCTGCTTCGACCTCAACACCTGCTAAATAAAGACACGAGGAGCAGGACGGTCCATGAAGGAAGGGACCTCCGCTGTGCTGCTGAGTCAAAGAAAAACAACAACCCGTCAAACTACCACACCATCCATACATCCGCCCACCATACCAGAACTCATGGACCAAGAATCGGCCTACAGAACCATCTGAAGACCCACAAGAGACCAGGCGCTCCGACAGGAGGACAATCATAATGTTCCAGTGATTGTCAGGGATTCATCGAAGACTAAATGATGAATAAGGATCTTATTTTGGTCAATCTTGATTTATTTCTCATATTGTTACATCAATTTCTTGTTTGATGTTGAATTTATTCATTTTTGAGCAGCTTTTGAGACTATTTTAATTATTGTCTAATTTTAATTATCTCATATTCTATTCTTTTCTGTTGCACCTCATATTGGTTCTTTTTACCTGTATTTGTCGTCATTATTTCAAGTTTTGATCATTCCAATTCTTGCATGTCGTTTTGGGTCATCAAATGTGAAACAGGCATTTTGAATTTTGAGCTCCTTGTTCTTTGTCAGGTTCCTTCAGTAGTTTGTTTTTTACTTCAGTTTAATTTACAAATTAATGGATTTAAAGAGTTTGAAAATCAGATGTTAATGTGTTTGTTTCTCTTCTTAGGTGGAAATATCAACTTCCTGAAAAACGCCTTCACTGGATTGGCTGCAGTAGCTGGGTTTCTAGCTGTAGTTTTTATAGCGACTATATCACTCAAAATAATCAAGAGGAAACGCAAGAATGAAAGGTAAAAACCTTATATTCATCAGCTATTTTTTATTTGAGCCATGAGGGGACTATAAAAACATTTTATACTATTTTCTAATGTCAGTTTCATGTATTGATCTGCAGCCATTTAAAAACCTAAATGTAGAAACTTTGAACCGGTATGCTCCTCTCAACCTCACCTCCAACCTTTATTTCTCAGTTTCAGATCCGAAAGCTTCGAAGATGTTCAAGAAAAAGAGGAAACGAAACAAACTTCATTTTGATCGTCACAGAAGAAAAAACTAATCTTCCACTGGATAAGCTGCACAAAAAAATATATATTACCAAGTTCTGAAGAATGGGAATAAATTATTTAAAGCTGCTGTTTGGTTTGATTAGATAAAGACCATAAAGTGTAAGTGAACAAAGTTTGTAGCTTTTTGATAACTAGCTGTAATTAAAAGGTTAATGAGTGAATTATCTTCATGTTTTATCTTGTTTATCATCTGTTTTGGTTCAAATTTGTAAATAAAATCTATTTATGTTGATTGTTTTCTTGCAAAGGCGGGTCTTCAAAGCTTTTAAAACTGTTTATTATTAATAAAACATTCAGAAAACTGAATTTTAATGATAAGAAGCGCGTGAGCTACGTGCACTTACAAAGGATCACGTTTTGACTACGGGAGCTGCGGAGTGTCATATTTCAGCGCCGCCCTGGAGCATCAGGGTCAAGTTACACAGGTGGGCATGGAACTTCCGGTTAGGATTTTCAAATTTAAACTATTCTAATGACTAACAAATGCCTTCTCTTGTTGCGTTTCTGCTCTGGGGATAATAGCATATTGTGCAACAACCACTTGTTTTAATACATTTTTTAAAGTTAATCATTTTATTTATAATGCAAAATAAAAAAAGTGTACTTTTTAATGATAGTGTGCATTTTATTAATTAACAGACAAAATTACAATAGAACTCAACCTTATTTTCTATTTTTATGCAATTGACTAACATAACTTGTGTATTTTTTGTTAGTAATTTATGAATATTTTGTTTAGTTTTACCAAATAAAGTAGTTTCTATATTTGTGTGCTTTAACATCTGATAACTAAAAAGCTCAAAATTGCATCTTAATGTTAAAATCAGACAAAATGTTTGTTTTTTCTTGTAGATTTTAACTTTTTCACTTTTTGCAGAGAATAAAATGGCTCCTCATCAAAACATTTTACCCGATTATATTCATAAATAGTAAATGTAAGTTTGTGTTTCCAGTGACAAAGTTGTGTGAAAACCGTGACAGTTGTTAGAAAATGTGTATTTGTCAAACAAGCATTTTGTAAACAGTTCTGAAATATTTGTTATGCTTTTCTGTTGCATTTTCAAGTACACACCAAAAGCCTTTCTTTAGTCTGGATGATCAGAATAAATTCAGATTTTCTGTCCACCAGAACCTCCCGTTTCTTGAATCTTTCAGATGTGATGACTGCCTGAAACGCTCAAAAGTATTCACTCACCCATCCCAATCAGTGAATTCAGGTGTTCCAGTCTCTTCCACGGCCACAGGTGTATAAAATCCAGCAGCTAGGCATGCAGACTGATTCTACAACCATTAGTGAAAGAATGGGTCGCTCTCAGGAGCTCAGTGAGTTCCAGCGTGGTGCCGTGACAGGATGCCTCCTGTTCAATTAGTCCATTGATGCTACTAAATGCTTCACCGTCAGCTGTTGGTGGTTTTATAACAAAGTGGAAGTGACAGCATGAAGTGGTCGGCCATGTAAAACCACAGAGTGGCTCAGAGGATGCTGAGGAGCTCGGAGTCAACATCTCCAGACCTCCAGACTCTATGTTTCCTTCAGATCAGCTCAGGAACAGAGAGGAGAGAGCTTCATGGTGTGGGTTTCCATGGCAACTGCTGATCCAAGTTTTCTATCAGCAAGAGCAAAGCAAGTCCGAGTCCTTCCTGGAAATCTGAACTTCTCACCCTGCAGGAGAGCCCAGCTACCCTGCAGAGAAAACTCATTTGGACCGCCTGTATCAGAGATCTCGATCTTTCAGTCACTACCCAGAGCTCAGCTCCCTCTTCACCACAAGAGACCGCTACAGAGTACATAATACTGCAGAAGCTGCACCAATCTGTCTGTCCAAAAGCCCAACATTAATAGAAGTATGTATGTATAGTATGTACATAAACACTGACTACAAATTTAACAATAAACGGGTTGCACAAGGCTGGGAAAAATGTGTACAAAAATCTGTCTCCATTACAGTTGTTGCAAAAGTCTCAGGTGTGGACTTGGACTGGGTCATTTCAAGACAGTTAACGGTCTTTTTTACACTACTCGAGTGTGTTTAGGGTCATTCCCAGTTTTAAGTCTCTTACATCAGCAAGATCAAACAATCTGGCATGAAACCACTTTAACGTCAATTACAAGGTTGGACCAAAACAGCTGCAATTGTTTCATTTATCATAAAATGATCTGAGTTTAAAACTCTGACATGAAACGCTAGGCCTTTAAAAAAAAAATAACGGGGGAGCTTTTATTTTGAAGGCGTCGCTCCGAACGTCCGGTTGTGAGCCAGCGCGCCTGTGATTGGCTGAGCGCGGCTCGTGCCTCTTCATGAAGAATCGGTTTTCGGGGTGAAGGCAGACATGGAGGAGCTGAGCGCCGTCGGAGAGCAGGTTTTTGACGCGGAGTGCATTTTAAACAAACGGCTCAGGAAGGTCGGCGTTTCCAAATAACTTTCACCTTAATTCACGGCTTCTCTTCTTCTTCGGTGGTTTTTAATAAACGTTCTGCTTCTGGGTTTTTTTACCCTCACTTCTTTTTTTTCTTTTTTTTTTCCAGGGAAAGTTGGAGTTTCTCGTGAAGTGGAGGGGATGGTCGTCCAAGTAAGTGCAAGTGGTGCCGCCGAGCCCCCAAACAATGAACACAACAACACGCTCCGAACCGAGCCGAACCGTTACACTGCAGCCCGCGGTACCGAGCCCGAACCTCGTTCTGTTTTCTTTCTGGGAGCCTTTTGTTCAGAACAACTCCGTTTTTTTTAAGTTCCTTAAAGGAACTTTCATCCGTAATTCGGCATCAATTCAACCCTCGTGCTCCCTGTTGTTTAAATCTTTGCACAGATTGGTTTTATAACTTGTTTTTGTTTGTTTTTTGTCAAGTTTTTGTGCAGGACTCTATCTCAATAAATCAACCAAACCTGAATGATTAAATTAGGTTTGATCAGTTTTATTTCCTGGTTTCTATCATTTGTTTTTCTGCACATTGTTCCTGTAATCCACCATCAGGCACACTGTTGCCTGCCACCTCCATGGTTTTCTGTTAGAACCACATCCTTTGTGTGTGTGTGTGTGTGCAGTGAAAAGGGTGGGGGTTGATTATTTCTCTGCTGAATGCTGATCAGAAAAGGCTTTTCAGTCCCAGTCATGAAGGGAAAGGTTGTTTTTTTTCTTACATTTGCATGTAGCTCAGATAGCTGACCGGTTTGTCCGTTTTAGATTTATTTTTATTTTATTTTTGTTCTTCCAGAAGTTTCCCGTTGAATCCTTTGACAGCTAATAGACCCGACAGGCTTTAACTTTCCAGGCGAAAAGGAGGAAAAACGGTCAAACTTTTAAGGCCTCGAGGTCACCTGCTGCTTTTCGTCCATCGAACGGGAGGCGTTTCGCTCAGAGATCACGACAAATTAACAGCTGATTGCTTCACAACGTTTCAGACAAAAATACTGAATGTGTGGTTGTTTTAACTCAACGTCTGTAAACCTGACTGAGTTGTATTTATCTTTCTGTTTGCTAATGTCGATTAGCTATGGTGGCCATCTTGAATGGGATGGTTACTTTGTGCAACTTCCAGATATTTCGGTAGCAGACAGACGAAACGATCATCCATTAACAAAAAAACATCGATTATAAGAAGTGGTTTTCAGTTTTATAAACGTGTGCAGGTGAACTTAAACGAGATTCACCAAATGTTTGGAAATGTGGAGAAATTTCTTTCAGATACCGTTTCCTTGAAAACAGACGTGACCTTTATCTTTGGCTTATTTTATTAACTCTTAACGCGCTTTATTTTGTTTTTTTACCTCTTTGTGCTCCTTTAGTTTGGCTCATTTTGTACCCAGACCTTTATGGATGTAATAAGGGGCTGTTTACCAATTTACCAACTTTGATCATCAGTAATTTACAGTTTATTAACATCATCTTCTCACCTGGTTAGGGTTAAGTTAGGGTTGGGGCTTGAATGCTTCAGACTCATCTGTTCTCTTACGCAGCAATAATCTTAACCAAATTCCAACCCTTTGATAAACTTTAATGAAAACGCCGTTTGTCGTTATTTTGAGTTCTCAACTATCTCCGTCTCCATCTGTAGCGGTCCTAGCTCTGATCCGAACCAAACTCAAAGCAGATGACTGCGTCTGAGTGTTAAAGATCACAATAAATCCTCTCCTGTCAGGTCGGGTACCGAGACGTACAGAGACAGGAGTGTGGGACGGAACGGACCCATGGCCAAAAGTAGGAAGTAATAAAAGTCACCAGCACCACTGGGTCAAAGCTCTAAATGAAAGAAATGAGTCGGGTTTAACCTCCTGCTCCATCTGTTGGTGCTCAGAGGACGTGTTGGACAGGACTCTCTGCTACTACCACCGCAGAGACGTCAACCAGGCTGTGGCGGCCATCTTGGCTCCGAAAGTTCACCCATCTTTTCCCTCCAGCTGCCAGAGTTACAGCATTTCTCTTAAAGTCAAATACGGTTAAAATCTGATTAAAATCAGGGTTACTGGAAGGACCAGCTAATCAGATATGCTATGGTAGTGTTTTTCTCTACCATGTTTATTAATGTAATTTTATTTTATACTATTTAATAATGTTAAAAAGAAAAAGTTTGGGAAGCTGAGGGCTGAAATGTTTCTGCATTCTTCCTGGAGGACGTTAACACCAACAGTTTGGGGCTTAAATCAGGATAAATCCAAATTATTTATTGGGTCTAAGATTTGAACAGGTGTGAGTAACGAGGACTCCTCAGAACCGGGCTGTGGGTTTATGCCATCCTGGTAATAACAGAGCTGATTATCACCCACAGGTGACCCACAGGTGACCAACACCAAGTTAGAGCCCGCTGAGATAACAGAATCTGCTGAAGTCTGAGCTCGGAGGTTTGCTGGCTCACCTTGCTCGTTCTTTTCAGTTTTTTGCAGTAAAAATCTTTATCTCCAATTATTTCAGACACAACAGCTGGGAGCCTCAGGAAAACATCCTTGATCCAAGACTGTTGGCTGCGTTCAACAAGAAGTACGTGTTCATTAAGTCTGTCCTCTGCTGAAGCTTAAAATAAACTAAACCTGTAATTTGGGTGTTTCAGCACTTGTTGGTAATAAAATGTTTTGCTCCATTTTTGTGCTAACGTTGCTGAACTCCATGAAACAAAGTGTGTAAATGATTCGTTTAACAGCACTTTCCTTCCATTTGTTTTCATTAGAGAGCAGGAAAAGGAGCTTCTGATGCTTAAAAGAGGCAAAAGGCCCCGAGGACGACCCCGGAAGATCTTAGTAAGTAACGGTCCGAGCAGAACTGTCCCGTTAACTCCGTACACACCTTTTATTGTTTGTTCTTGAACTTGTAGGAGAATGTCCCCGAGCCTTCAAAGTCAAGCAGCTCTTCATCCGCTTCATCCTCATCGTCCTGTGATTCCTCATCCTCATGCTCCTCTTCTTCGTCGTCGTCAGATGATGATGATGATGAAAGCCACGTGAAACAACCGAGCCCAGCTGTGAGAACGAGAGAGCTTCACCCCGTCCCCCAGAAGAAGGCGCAGATCGTCATGAAGCAGGAGCCCCAAAAGAAACGCAGCAAAAAACCTCCTGAAGCGAAGGAGTTCCTGCAGAGCAAGAGCCCCCGCAAGATCCTGAAGACCACCAAAGACCCAGACCTTCCAGGGGCCATCAAGAAGCCCGTTCACCCGTCCAGCTTCACCTTCATGGGTTTCCACCGCAGCTCAGCCAGAGATGTGGTGGCCGCTCAGTACCGGAGTCCCGTCCAGGGTGGGGCGGTCAAAATGAGCTCCGTTGGACCCAGCAGGTCACCGGTCCAAACCCCGTCACTCCCTCTGAACAGAACCAGCCAGATTCGAAGTGGAACTGAGGGCAAACTGTCCATCTCCAGCATGAACAGTGGAGCCAGTCTGGATTTGAAAACAGCTGCCTGTAAATCAAAAGGTGTTGCAGCGCTGAATTTGAATACATCCAAACATCCCATTCAAGGGAGCACTCAGCATACTCTGAGCCCGCCCAGCGGACACAAGAAGCCCCCGGCCCCTGTGTCAACCGTGCAGCGGACACCCAGTACCAAAGCTGTGGCCTCCAGTCAGGGCTCCGGTCCTCAGCCCCTCAACCTTCAGAATAAAAAGTCTCTGGGACCGGGTCCTACACCAGCGTCGGACCTGAGAGGTCCATCAAACCCAGCGAGGAAGACCACTGTCCCACAAAGCCAGGAGTCCAATCCTCCTAAAAGTCCTGTCATACCTGGAAGACTGCTGGCCAGGAAAGCCCCGCCTGTTGGGGACAAAGACGGGAACGAAATCCAGTCCAACAAAGTCCAAGGCAGACTGGACAAATCCTGTCCGGACATCCAGAACCAGCAGGAGAGAATTCCCACTAAAGGCAGCAAGAAAGCCAAAATCACTGAAATGAGCACCGGAGAAGAGGAGAGCAGTTCGGACTCGGACCCTGACGACTCGTGTGCCGGACAGGGTCACTCTGTGAGCCAGAACCAGGACTGGAAGCCCACCCGCAGTCTGATCGAACATGTGTTTGTAACCGACGTCACGGCTAATCTGGTCACCGTCACGGTGAAGGAGTCCCCGACGAGCGTGGGCTTCTTCAGCATCCGCAACTACTGATCCGAACCACAGGGTTACTTACTTCGATATTTTATTCTAGGAAAGAAAAGATTTAGATACTAAAGAAAGAAGAATAGAAAGTCAGTAACTGATTGGAACTATTTATTTGCCCATTTTGGCCTCAGCTTCAGAGAGTCCTCACTTTGTTACAGAGAGAAAACTCCATCTTCACTGTTTAGATCTACTTTGGAATCACCACAGTCACCCACAGGTCCAGAGCCTTGAGTTTCCATAAGAACCACTGAAACGATTTCTCCATTTCTGTGACTCAAAGTAAAGACCATGAAAACCACCTCTGCTGGTTGGTAATCCCGTATCTGTCTGGCCAGCAGAAACATCTCAAAGCTCCAGTCTCCTCTCAGCGGGGGACACCAGTCAGCGAACAGACACTGAACATTTGGAGATAGTTTTTCCCAGGATGGCCTTCCTGACACGACCGGGACTTGAACCTGCAGCTACAGGATTATGAGACTGCAGCACCGACCGCTGATCCACAGCTACACCGAGCACCAGTTCTCCTGCAACTACAGTATCTACAGTAGACCTGTACAGGCTTTAGCCCCCCCCCTCATCCCATTAATAGTTATTATACGGCACAGCATAAACATTGAAGGTGGGCATGAGAGACATTTTCTTTTCTGACTTTTAGTGTTTCATGAATTAGCTACCTCTGTTTTCCATGTGTATATTCATGTCTTTATGAAAAGGACAAAAGATGGGTGTCCCATCATTTAGCTCTAAATATGTTGGACTTTTATGCTTTCAGGTGGAGGCGCATCATTTCAGCCACGGCAGGAAGTGGCGTTGGCCTCCGTCTGGCGCTCCGATAAGACTCACACCTGCCTCAGGTCTGCGTCCTTCAGCAGGACTTCCACCGGGACTAAAACCCAAACAGGACTGGAGTTTCACGGTCATGACATCAGCTGCTGCAGGTGGACCACAGGACTGATCTGACGCCTGTGGACCAATTTGGATTTTTGGTTTTTATCCCCCGTTTCTCTGTTTGCATCGTGTCCCGTCCACACACGGGTCCAGGAGCTCCGTCCTGCTCCCCTGAGAGGAGCTTCGACTGAACTCTGGTTAATCCTGCGCCTCCTCCTCACACAAAGACAGCTGGGTACAGGAAGAACCGGACCTGCTGGGAGACGGGTGAACAACACGGATGTTTTATAAAGATCCTGAGCCGTCGCCACGTTTCCACTCTGCTGATGGAAACCATCCGGGCTGTTGTAGATGTACTAACCGTGTCAATAAGATGTTTTACCTATTTATTTCAAATTAAATATCTTTAGGGCATTGTCATAAAGTCTTGTATTCTGTGCCACTTGTCATATTTACTAATAAATAGTACAAAGAACAGGTTTGCTTTTTCATTTCCAGTCAGTGACTTCACAGAACTACTTTAAAGAAAACTATATGTTGATAAATTGGTATAATAATAAAATGAAACAGTTCGGTTTTGTGTGAATCTCCTCCCTGCAGCTTTAAAATGTTCTTCACATATTTTGCTTTTCTTCCAAAGTAAATTAGGACTTAGCTCAGGTTTGATTGTTTTACTTTTTTAACTTCAGTGTTTGTTTTGTTTTAGTTGTTAAACTGATTTATGAATAATTAAATGATAAAACTATGAGCCAATCTTCTGTCTGCACACAGACAACTTCCACATTTAGGTGATTTTGTTCTTAGTTCTTTAATTTCATTAATTAAAAAAAAAATCCTAGTTTGAATGACAAACCAATATTTTCCATAAAAAAGTGATTTTTTAAGATCTGTTAGCTGAAAACTTAAGGATGAAGCATCTCTCAGGTCCTGAGTCGGGATTTCTGTTCATTAAAGAAAAGACTTTAAGATCAGTTGGAAGCTTAATTTTTGGCCTTTTGTCCTTTTCTTGTTAATATTTTTGTTTGTTTTCTTGGGTCTCAGGCAGCAGGGTGTCAAATCTTTGGGCTAATAGTGAAGAAACAGAAAACTGCAGCTGATGAATATAAGATGATCTGAAACTCGAAGCACTCAGAACGAGAACCTGACGCCACATTCTGATCCGAATTTAATCCCTTACATTTACCAAAGATTATTCAAATCTCTTCATCAGTATTTAAATAATCTGACAAATAAACTGAAACAACCTTCTTAATGGAGGTTAGAAACTTAAATTAGATTTTATCAAAATATTAAAAAGTACAGAATGTGTTTAAGTTAAAATCCTAAATATGATTATATTAATATAAGCCTTTTTTAACAATCAGTTAACAGGAAACGTGTTATTCCTGCAGCAGGTAGAAGCCATATCCATATTTCCAGAATCTTCTGATTATCTTAAAGCCAAAAAAATGCTTCAAACTTTATAACTGCCTCATTCCGCTCACAGACAATAAACTTCTACAAGTCAGATCTGCTCGAGTTAATCTCAGAATCAGAACTCCTGTTTTAACTAAAGTTTCATTTAAAATGTCCTGTTTTTAAATACAAACATGAACTAAAACAGCCACTAGGTGGTGCTGTTGCACTGGATCCCAAAAACCAGGAGCTCCTCGCTTCCTGATTGGATGGAGGATATTTTTCACCTCATTAGTTCACTGATGTGTTTAAATATAAGACTGAAACCAGGGCACATGATCAGTCATATCAGACTTTAAATCCCTCCAACACGCTAAAAAAAAAAAAAGAATCCAGTGGAGCCGAACAGGAACTAGTTTTTAAATCAATAGTATTTTGTATTTTGGGTTATCTACAAGCAAAGCCTCTGCCAGGAAAATGCAGATCTGCTCTGATGATCTGCTGACCCCTGGAAACGTTTCAGTGCCTTCAACAAAACATTCACCACATTTGATGAGATCTGGATCCAGGAACTGGCTGAGCAGCAGTTTGTGTCTCCAACTTTAAAAGATCTGAGTCAGAGTCCAACAGAATAATTCAGCTCTGGATCTGGCAACGAGTCTCTCAAATTTAATAAACTCGAAATGAAAAGCTGCTTTAAAAGTAAGAAGAGTTAAAGTCAGAGGAGTTTGATGGGTTTTTATCTTCACTCTGCTGCAGAGAGCAACATAAGTCCATTTTCTTGTCTTATTTCTTATCAAACATCTGATGAGTGTTTATCCTGTAAGACTTAAAAAGGAAGGAAACTGATCAACTCTAATAAAATGTGTGGAAAACCAGCCAACAGTTTCACCAAATATTAACTTAGGAGCTTGTCTGTGTTAAAAAAAAAAAATATTGGCTTTATTTCCGTTCAGCAGCAGCAGGAAAAATGTGTTATTCTTCAGTCTAAGCCTTCTGAAAACGCTACAATCCAGGAGAAACCCAAACAATTATGTACCCTGCGCTCATGTTTTGTCTTTTCCTCCCTCTTTCACCGAGCAAAATATCTCCAGGATGTATAATCGATGAAGCCATTAAGTGTAGAGCAGACGATCGTAAATACAGAGAAACTAAAAGCTGCTTTATTATTTAAAACTGTTTATTTTAAAACAAGTTGACTGCAGTCCGTTAGAACTATTCAGCGCCGTTTAGGAATCATTTGGGCCTCCAACTCCGGAGCATCGAGATGTTTCAAGATGAGAAACAGGACCAGGAGCCACAAGTTGAAGCCACAGAGGACAGGTGCCCCCTAGTGGCTGGTTGCAGGACAGGTTTTAAGCCATGGTGGTGTCCAGTCCTGGTTCTGGAGGACCATCCTGCAGGTTTTAGATGTTTCTTTGCTCCTCAGCAGGTCTTCAGGTCCTGCAGAAGCCTGTTGATCTCTCAGGTGTGTCACAGCAGAGACACGTCTAAAACCTGCATGACCAGGACCAGGACCGGACACCTCTGAAGGAAACGTGAACACCTGAGGCCCTGTTTAGATGTAAAACTTCTCCTGGAAGAATCTGTCTTATTTATTTAACGATGTAGCTTCTGAACCTGATGGTTGGAGCTTTAAAACAAACAAATATATATATATATATTCACGCATCACTTCTTCAGATTTTTGGTTATTAGAATTATTTGATTAATATGAAATAAATATAACTGCTGATGTTTTAGATTTTGGTTAAATTGGAGAATAGAAAAGGACATTTTTGTAAATGTAAACACTATTTTAATTTACTCATTTCATTAGTTCTTTATTATACTTTTAAAAACTAATTTTATTTTACTAAAACACAGAAATTTATTTAATTTATACACTGAGTATTAAGTAGGCTATTGTAAAAAAGCAATATTTCTGGACTTCTGTCTGCAGGACAGGAGCAGAAAGAAACCGTAAAGGTGCGCCGTTTAATTTAATTACTGCAAAAGCAAGAAAACGTGGAAGTTAAATGAAACTCTTATCGACATTTAAAACTGAATCTGGGTTTGGGACAGACTTCATTGGGTCCGAGTCTGGACCATTAAATCTGAAAACTGCTGATGTTATTTCTCACAATGTAAACTTCCAAGGATATGAAATACAGAAAAGTAGGAATTGGACATCCTGTGTTATCTGCAGCAAACCTCCTGTTATTTCAAACCGAACAGGTTTTTCTCAGCAGACTTCACGTCGATCAGCCGATGAACCAAATCCACAGAAGGCAGAGAAATAAAGAGGCTGTTTCTGAAGCATTGTTGCTGCTCCAACACATAGACGCCCCTCTCCCCCTTTATTTACACACTGTCACACAGCCTGACGAACTGACACAACTTATCATTACACAAAGTGCTCTGTTCCATAATTTATAGAGATCCCTGTCCCAGTCATGTGGAACTCTCCCAAAATAAATTCAAGTAAACACTTATACGACAAAGAGGCACTCACAGTGGCCTGGTATGCACAAACAGTATGAACAGTGTGACAGTGTAATCCCAACACACACACACTTATTCCCAGCACTGACTTCAGGCGTAGTTTGGAAATAAACCTAAACCCCTACTTCACCCCCAGCACACCTGACTCAGAAAGTCAGACTTTAATCCATCTTCCATCGAAACGTCACAGTTCTGTGTTTGGGCTTTTGTTTTGCTAATTTTAGACAGTTTAACTTTATTAATTTGGGGTTTTGGCCCTGATGGACAGTGACTGCATCAGCCCCCCCTGTCAGAAAACGGATGGATGGAAGGAATTCAGCCTCAGCTTCTTTAACAAACGTCTATCAGCTCAGTCTCCACACTGATTTTTTTTTTCTAGTTAATTCCTGAAGAGCCGAATGGCAGCCACTGATTGATTTTTGTTTTCTGTTTGTGTTTGGACTCCTCTCTGTCCAGAGGACTGTCACCAAACTGGGCCGGTTGGGTTTGAACGTCTGGGATAGTTGCTATTCGATTTCAAAGGGAATGTTTAGAAACCTGAGCCGACCCTCCAGTGAACATACCTACACCCACGTCTCCCTCTAAATCACTCCACTGGAGCAGAGTAAACAAACTGAAGTTTGCTCTCTGATATTGAGAGGTTAAGACAAGCGGCAATCCTCCACTATGACAACACGGCCTCAGACGGACGATGTCATCCGTCTTACCTCACTCTCCATCCATCACTACGCCGGAGTCGACATGTCTGACAGTCCCACTCTCGCTTTTCTCATTGGCACAGGTCTCCACATCTGTCACGTTTTCCTGCCAGCTTTCTTTTATTACAGCAGCCGAGCTCCGCCTCCTTCGCTCCGAGTCCTGGGACACCTGAGGGGGAAGCAGACAGAGAGCGGTCCGGCTGATTGGTCACGGTGTCTGATGTCATCCAGGCTACCTGCACACAACCCTTTCAAACTGCTACCTGGAGCCATACAGGTTTCCAATAAACTTCTGCAAATGGAGGCATTAATGATAAACTGAGAAGTCGGGAAGGCCAGCAAAGAAGTTTAATTTAAGGGAAATAAATCAGATTATCTGCAGTCTCACAACAAGATAAAACACTTTTAGACATAAAGAAGACTCCTGTTTCAATGACAGATGGTTTGAAAACAGACCAGCATCCTGGCTGACTGGATTCATAAAGAACACTGGATGTGTGCTGCATTTTACTTTTAGAAGCTTCAATAATTAGTTTTAATTTGGCCAAATGTCATCTTAGCACTTAATGAAAGAGAAATTTGGTTCTGGAAACTTGTTTTATATGGAAGTTAACACATCCTGGTCACAAACAACATTTGTCCTACAAGCCTGACTGGATGATACCATCCCCTCACCAGCTCATCAGGTAGTACATTTATAGTAACAGGTCCAAGTTTAGTTCAATTTTAAAGCATAAAAATAAGGATTCATCCAGGCTTACGTCTTAAAGATGAGCTTGTAATCCAAATAACTGGATCTGTTTGCCTTCTGATAAATATAAATTTGTTTCAGCACAAAAAAAATGCATTTCCCCATGTTGTATAATAATCTTACATTTACTGAAGGATTTACTAAATAAAGCAAAGAGGACCGGTCCAAACACTGAACCCTGAGGAACTGACTGGAATCTGTCCAATAAACATGATTTTAACCAGTTTAGAGACGTTTTGAGCTAAAGGTAAGATTGAATATGAGTCTATAATCTGGGATTAAGAGTACGTTTTAACTTAAAAACTAATTGATCAGATGAAAAACGTCCTTTAACAGCCTGATGGGGATGAAATCCAGGAGTTATCGGATGAAGTTCTGTTTCTGATGGCTCAGAAAGATCAACAAGTCATCGAGATTATTCGTATCAATGAGAAGAATTACGCCACGATTCTTCTCCTGAACGGCTTCATTTGTGAGGAATTTCATGAAGTCATGACTGCGGAGTGAAAGGAAGACGTGGTCAGAAGCAGCTCTGGTTTCATGGTCCAAGGTAGTTTACACAACTTCCATGTTTCTTCTGGCTTTAAATAGAATTATTTGGATTACAAGCCAGGATGTGTTTTGAATTTGTAACTCAACTTGGACCCATCATCTTGGAACCGTACCTGGAGAGTTTGTGACCGTGGACAGGATGATCCCGTTACTTGGGATAGTTGGACAAATGTGGATGCATCTGTTAACTTCCATATAAAACAAGTTTCCAGGAGCAGATTTCTTTAATCCACTTTGCGATTAAACAGTATTTTGGGGGAAACATTAGCACATAAATATTCTGTATGCCAACAAACACTCAGCTTCCAGTCGTTTAATAAAGCAGCCTGAAAAGGTCTGCAGAGGGATTTTTGACATGAAACCACGGGGCAGGAATCAGGAGGAATCTGCCTCTGCTGTGAGGCTGAGGTAACAAAGTCAGACTGTATCGAGCAGACTTAGGAGGCCAGCGGGACGTTTGCCCTCCTGATCCTCGTATAATCTGCCCCGGGGAGGACACAGCTCCTCTCCTTACCACCATCAAAGACCCCCACACTGAACGGTCAGCCTCACATCCTGATCTGATTGAGGCGCAGAGAAAATATTGACCATTTCACAGACAAAGCAGCGTAAATACTTGAAGCTGCTCTGTTTCACACTGGAACAAGAAGGGGGATGGGACTCAGACTGAAGAATTAATGCTGATTCAGAGATTACTGTTGGATGTTTCCAAACATTTTCTGCTGTTTTAGCCGTTCATACATCAAACATTCAGCTCACCCATGGATGCCAGGACTTCCGGTTTTTACAACTTTTATACTTATTAAAGTATTTCACATCATTTAGAAATGTTTCACCTATAAAAATAAATTAAAATCTCCTTTAAAATCATTCAAATTTGCTTCAGAAAGCTTGTTCTGTGTTTGTTTTGTGCTATTTTTAGCTTTTAACTAAGATTTTCATTGTAATCTGTACTTTTACACATAACTTGATATGTTCGGCTAGCCTTTAGCTGTGTTGAACTACATGTAAGTAGTTTCTGGCTCTTTAGCTTTTAGCTCATCTTCTGCTCCTTTTAGCTTTAATAAACCTGTTTCAGCTCATTTCATTCAGCGCTCATCGCTGCATTTTTATCTTTTTCAACAATAAAATTCATCTAACTGCAACTTTAAAAGGTTGTCAGAATAAAAAAAGTCTTATTCAGATTATTTAAATGTTTTACTCCAACAGAAGCTCTGTTTTCCCCCCTCTGATCCGAGGCCCTGTACCTAACCCACATAAAGCTCCCATGAAGCCGGCGGCACCAGGAGAGGCGCGAACACGGCCCGGAGCCGGAGGACCTGTGTGCAACAGGACAACTCTATCGCTGAATTTCACAGGTCATTACTCTGGCTCCAGCCCTCGCTGCCTCCAGTGGCTCTGGAGACGGCCAGCTTTTTCTCAGAGACAACAGCTTACTGGGCTTTGTGCGAGCTAAACAAGCGTGTCTGTCTCACAGCAGCAGATTAATGTGGAGATAGAGGTTCTGCTCCTCAGGGAGACCTGTGGAGGAGCCATCCATCAACCTTTGGAAACCATTACACAATAACAAAATAAAATCAGAGAGGGGGGCTCGTTGACTCAGCCACGTCCTCGGGGGGCTACGGCTCGAGCCGCACGAAGTCTCAGCAGCTACAGGAAGGTTGTGTTTCCTGAGAACAGAAACCAGTGATTCTGTCTGTAAAACAAGCAGAAACTGAGGTCCTGTTTGACTCAAACAGTCCCTGAAACAGAGAAATATTTTATAATAAAACAAGAGAAACAGATCATTCCTCATCTGGGAAAAAATGTTTGATTTGTTTAATTTAGAGAAGGCAAAATGGTGATAATGTCTCTGTGTTTCAGTGTGTCATTGGTTTTTCTGCTGTGTTAGCAAAATATCTCATGAACTACAGGAAAGATTGTCTATATTCTGTACAACTGATTAAGTTTTGACTCAACCTGATTAAAAATGGCCGCCACAGCCAAGCAAACTTCAAAAACTAATGGTTATAATTCAAGCAATTTTAAAAACTCTTTCAGTCAACCCTGTTAGCAAAATATATCTTGAACCACAAGATGGATTTTAATGAAAGTAAACATTGGGCGTAGATCTGTCTGACTCAACAACCGAGGCTATAATTCAGCCAGTTTTACAGACACTGAGCTAAAATCTGGTGTGGTAGTAGCTGAGAGTTTCTGAGTCTTTCCAGGTTTGACCTAAAGAGCTGAACGACGGCGAGTGATATGCATTCCTTCCAGGAGGAAAAGTACAAACAAAGGCTGATGTAGGAGAACATACATGTCCATTCAAAATATTAAATAAAACTAAAGGATCAACACAGCGACAGAACAACATCTACTTCCTTAACTTTTTGGCCATAAAATGTCTTCTAATGTCATGAGAGTTGTTTATTTCAGAGTTTTAAGATTTGGAGGCATTAGTTCATTTATTGCTTCATTTTTAACTTCTAATATTTAGTTCCTAAACTTGAAGTGTTTGTTGATACAACATGCTTTCTCACAAAACTTATGGCTCTTTGTATGGTTACAAAAGGAATCAGGTGTGTGTGTGTGTGTGTGACAATGCAAGCTGACGAGCTTCCCTCTGATTAGCATCTGTGAGAAGCTGTTTGTCAGAAACACACAAACTCTCAGCCCCACACATGAATGACGGTAAACGACGCAGGACAAGCCCAGCTTCTGATTGGCTCCTAGGATCCCCAGCAGAGAGAAAATCTCGTCGCCGTGGCTCGACTCCGCTGACCTCCAGCACACACAGCTTCACGCAGGCGCCAGCTTGTAATTAACACATGGCAGATTACGTTTACAGGACCAACACGGTTTTATTACCACTGCCCTGCGGGAACACAAAACCCGTCCTGTGGGAGGACATTCGACAGGGTCTGCTTGCAGAAAGTGTTCACAGATAAAAAGAATCTGTAACTTTCTTTGCTGCAAACTGACACGACTGCTGACGTTGTTTAAATTCTGACTTCAGCAAACTTTCAGTTACTTCAGCAGAATACAGCCATGACTTCTAATATACTCTTTGATTTAACCTTATTTACATTTCTTTTTTTTAAACTGCTGTCTTTTAGCTACTGGTCTGCTGATTTAAGCTTTTGCTCTGATTGTTTTAACTAATAATTCAGTTTCAGGTTCTTGCATTCAGCAGAAAATGCTAATTTTTCTAATCTCTGTCTGTCCTGGCTGCCTGCAGCATGTCTTCATGTGTTTGGGCTCACGCTGCTCCTTTAACAGTCGTATTAAAAGGAGCAGGGAAAGCAGACAAACCGGATGATACAACTGAGCCGTAATCATTTTCAGACAGCAAGCAGCACTTCAGATTAACATGCAAAGATAAGAAAATGCTGATGACCTGAGAATATGAGGGCCGAGTCTTTCAGCTTTCACCGGAGGAACATGGACACACACACACATACACACGAGTCACACTCAAACACACCGACATGCATGGCTTCTCAAAAATATAAATTAAAGAAGAAAAAATATGAAGTCTTTTAGAGCTGAAGTAATTGAATCTACTGAGATGAAAGTCGTCCTGCTCAACATGCTGCAGATTAACTGAAACATCTGCACCACTAGATGGCACATATGAGGCTTTATATTGTTTTCATCAAACTTTGTGAGTAAATGCCCTACAGGTAAAAACAGTCTCTGCCTAAAACCAACCCTGAAAAGGAGACAAACGTCGGCTCAGAAACCTGCTGAAGGAACCGATTATAGATCAGAACGCAGAGAGCTGTCAGTCCTGCTGGAAAAACAGACTTTCCCATTTATCTTCCCAAAGCTGTGTGTCTGAAACACTTCACACTGAATTAGGTTGAAGTGGAAACCCACTCTCCAGACTTGTGATAAATCTCCCCTCCTCTCTCTGCTCAGTTTGGAAAAGCTTCAGATGCTTTTATTAGACACAAATCAGATAGCGTTACAAATACAAGCGAGGATGACAACACTCTCCTGCACAGTTTTCTGTCTCTTTAATTGCGTTCTGCAGGTTCCATACGGCGGAGCACACATATAGAAACCCGAGCTCTAACTAAAGAGGAAAAAGAAACGTAACAATGCATAATTCTTCCTAATTAAACGCATCTCGTTTGTAATTCACACAAACAGAAATGCAAAACCAACAATTTGTGGTTTTAGGAGGAGCAGTGTGCTCTATTTTAGCAAAACAATAACAGCAAATATCTTTAAAATTAACTCTAATTACTGCATTAGAGCTTCTAAAGAAGAAGTTAGGAGCTCAGTCAGGTTTTTGTTTTCAATGTGTTAAACAATGAAGAGGAGACTTACAGCTGGAATTAAGCTTTCAGTATTTCTGTGACGTGTCTGAGCGGTGTCTCGACAAAAAGGCCGTTACATCCGCAGCCAATTAGAGGAGGAATGATGAGGCTTCATCGTCAGGATGGACTCGCTTACATTAGGCCTGTTTGAATCACTCAGATCCAGGGACTTAGTTATTAGGACCTACATGTTTGCTTTCGCAGCACCCGAGGAACACTCTGCTTACCATCAAAACCACCAGCGAGCTCTGCAGCTGGAGCTGAAACGACCCCAGTCTGCTCCGTGCCGCTCACGTTCGGTTCCACGGTCCGTCAGCGGGCGCTTTTCTCCGAAGCAGCCGTCGGGTTAAACAACCGGGGTTACTTTCTTGGTTGGTGACGTTTCAGCTCTGATCTGAGTCGGGTGGACTTTCTGACCAGCTGGCCATCTTTAAGCTCAATACAAGAGAAATTAGCATCCAAGCAGAAAGGTAGCCAAGGGTTTAATTTTGGAGGAGACACAAACATAAAGGGGTGATGGATGGCTCGCACGCCAGTTATTGTGAGAAGAATTACAGCTGGATGCTGCCAGCTGAGGCGGGGTGGCGGCTGGCCAAAGCCCGGAAAGAACAAAGGCCTGGGATGTGTGTGTGTGTGTGTGTGAGCGCCGGCCAGCTTCATATTTACATGCCTCGCTCAGGAGTTAATTGCAGTGAATTCCTGCAGCAGGTGCCAAGTAGGGGCCATTTCTTTATTTCACACAACCACCGCAGCGATCCCGCTCAGACGGCTCCGTTTCACAGCATCTTTACCCAAAGATTCTGAAAGATTTGAGCTCTCACGTGTAAAAACAAACAGATGAATTACTGCTTGTTTTCAGTGTTTCACAGCTCGGTGACTGAGCAGAAACAGAAACAAAGTTCAGATTTTGTATGAAGTATTTTGATGAAACCAGAGTTCAACAGATTCGGTTTCATTCAGCCTCTCAGGAAATGTTCATGTGTGTTTTTCAGACTTCATCTTCACAGTAGCTGATGAACAAAAGCCAAAATGTGTCCGGTTGCTACGGGTCCTGATTCTTTTTGGTAAACAAACCTAGCGTCTCGGCTCCTAACTTGGCAGCTCGGCCTCGTGCACATCAAAGCCGGGTCTGACCTTGCATACCAGATGAGGTTTCCATTAATGAGCCCTGGACATCAAACACCAAGATCACCCCCCACAAATCATTAAACCCACCGTGGACTAATTTATGCTGCACAGAAATGCTGAAAAAAGAAGAAAAAGCTGCACATTTCAGTTTGAGTATCGGGACCAGGACGTGGGAGGAATATCAGCCGGAACAGCAGAGAGAAGGTTTCAAAAAGCTCCAATTATCTGATGTGTAGGAGAGCACAAAGAGCCAAACCGCATCCTCCAGCAAACAAATCAAACGTCTGACAGGATGTGTCTGCCTTTAAGGCGCTGCAGCAGAAAGCTGCACTTCACACACTTCAACAAATAACACAAATGTAGATTTAAAAAGGACTAAAACTCAGCTGCTGCAGAAAGAGCAGCTAAAGTCGAGGCAGGAGGTGGTTTAACGCCAGGACAGAAAACGATCGGCCTCAGTTCTGAAACAGACAACTTCATGCCCTCCCCAAGTTAAAATGATTAGGAAGTTATAAATGCTTTTATATAAAATATACTTATTTTCTAATATCCAAAACCTCAGAAGTCATTAACTGCATAAAAACTTAAAGACTGAGACAAACACTAAAAGTAGTAAAACATTTCTGACTCTTAAATTAGTTGATGAATGAAGTGAAAACTCTTCTGTCTGATGAGCGCAGCTGATTTTCTAAAGCAGATAAAAACTCAAAGCCTTTTTACAAACACAGAGCATAAGACAAGATCATTTTACCAATTAAGAGGATAAAGATGAGATCTGGTCACTGGTTTTACTGTAATTACAACAAGCCTCCTGAGCTTACAGTCACCCAACAACCTTCACTTCCAGCCAGAGTCAAATTAACTTTTCCAACAAAGACTAGTTGGGTCATTTTTTTTAATCACCTGTTTCTGTGAACCCCAAAGATCCTCAGTGAAGTTAAAGACTGAAGTGTGAAAATCATCTGTAACTTTCCCTAAAACCTCGTTTTTCCAAATTTGGCCCAATAAATTCTGACAGTGTTGAACAAATGTGTGGCCTAATTATCATATCAGCTAATTACTGCAGCACTTTTTAAACAGGACTTCTAATTAGTAGAAACCTGGTTGATTATTCTCCCCAAGTATCTGAGGCTCATTAAGACTAAAATGAACCATGACTGATACCAGCAGAAATACGTTTCACAGTTCAAATTAATGTTCTGAATTAATTCACACTTCACTGTGAATCTGTTTGTTTTCAGGATGCTTTTTCATTTTCAGGTTTAAGTTTTACAACGTTTTAATGTTTTTGCATTGTTTATTTGTCTCATTTGATGCTTTTATTCTTATTTTGTGATTGTTTTTAATTGTACTTATATTTTATTAGAGGTAAAGAATTTGGAACTTGGTTTTAAATGGTGTTATTCAAATAAAGATTTACTCACCTAATATTTCCCCTACTGTATCAGGAAGGATAGATTTAAACTTTTTCAACTTTTCAACCAAATTTAAAGCTAGAAATCTTTCCGCTCATCCTTGCAGACGGATGAATGTTGGTTCGAGGACAAACCGAGGCGTCTTTGAGCGGGCTCTGCTTCAGGGACACATCTGATCCGAACGCGTCTCATGAAGGAAGAGTTTGTGTCGTCCACAGCGTCTCCAAGCTTCCAGTTTCATGGAGATCAAAGAGCACTTTCCTCTCTTTCATCACTGCAGAAAAGTAGAAAACTTTGGATGATTTTATTACAGAGCTGTGGTCCAAGTGGGGCAGAGCGTGTTTGGAGCTTTCAGACCTGATCATTACACAACATCCTTTCATCTGCTCTTTACGAGGATTATTTGAAATTTGTCATTCCCGCTGAATAAACATCACTTTTCTGTCTGACTCTTCCCAACAAAGCCGGCGCGTTCAGACAGAAGGTGCAACAAAAGCCACCTCTGACTTCTTCAGAGTTATTTAAGCTCATTTTATCATCTGCATGAAAAAAACCCAACAATCAGCATTTTATATTGTTGGCTGAACTACTGAGGAGAAGTTTGCTTTGATCAGGAAAATATCTGAAGCCGGTGGAAGAATTTAATCAGGAACAAAGTTTTGGCTTCAGAATATCTGCATTAAAAAGGTTGATTAGGTTAAAGGGAGGAGGGAGTAAAAGCAGCTCCAACCCAAAGACATCATTAAGGTCATGATAGCTGCTTACACTCCTGGCTTCAGGGCTGGGAGGCTGAGGAGGAAAAGGCGATGAAGGTCAGCAGCAGCTCTGGACCGAGACACAAATGAGTCCACAGAGAAATAAAAATCCGACTGTCATCAGAACCGAGCCTGGTTTCCAGCAGGAACAACATGTTGGGTTAAAACGACCCACAACGTCTCCATCAGAAGGACAAACACTGATCGTTTTAATAAGATCATTTAAATCAGTGGCTCTCAAACCTTCAGCTTTTCATGTTCCACCATCATGACAGACATTTAATCTTAATCTGTCCCTCAACAACTGAAGACACGCTGGATCAGATTTCAGCCCCTCCTGCAGACAGATAACTGAGATGTGTTCAGAAACATGAATATAAGACCACGCACCTGAAAAATAACCTTTTAGTTTGAAAACCCTGTTCAGTTTCCACTTTTCAAAGTTATTTCTGAAGTTTTCATTTGGTGTCGAGATGTAATTTGGTCTTCTTGGTTCTGTCAGCTTTCTATCACCGTTTATTTCATTTACAAAGATCCTGAGTACTTGTACCGCAGGTTGAGAACCAGGGTTCTAAATGACAGGAAGAGATTATTTAATCTGCTGAATCGGAGGAAATCCTGGTTTAAACAAACAGCTCATTTCTGACATTTAGTTTGTTTGTTTGTTGCACATTTGTTGACAAATTTACCTCCCTGACATTTTAAAGAGACACCCAGCAGACACTTATTCCTCCTTTTAAGAGTTAAACTCATTGTTTGAACCTCAGCAGGTGTCATAAAAAAGTCCTAATCCAGATTAAACTGCTTTCCTGTAATCCTTCCCTCACCTTTATCTGTCCTGGGTTTCCATGTTTTAGCTTCTTTTTGCTCCGTTTTATTGTAGTCATTTTATTGATGGATTTTTCTGTTTGTTTTAAAGCTTATTGCTCAATCTTGTTTTCAACCTATTATAGAAATAAAACTGATGAAATGGCACCGTTTTCATAGAGAAAGTTTTGTTTGTCTTTTTAGGCCACTTAACTCCGACCTATCAATCATTTAGGTATAAAAAAAGTCTCCTAAAGTCAAGAAATGAAGCAGCGTAGACTCTGTTACCTTCAGGAGCAAAAAGATTACATTTGTTCTCATTTCTTTAGCTGAATTTATGAAAAGCACCAAAGATGACAAAGTTTGACAGAAAATCTAAGTTTAGCTCCAACAAAGTGCTTCTTAAAGAACGACACATTTCTACGATGTTTGATGGATTTATTCCTGTTTCTTTAAGAACCAACCTTCAGATTCTGTTAATCTGCAGTATTATTTCTTCTGACCTTGATTTGTCCAGTTTGATTTAAGCACACACACACACACACACACAAGCTGCAATGAAAATGAGTGAAAAGGCAGATAAAGCCCAAAGAAAACTATTGATCAAGTCCACTTTAAGGACGACAAAGTCGAATTATAAAGAAATGAAGAACTTTAACGCCTCTGTCGTTCCTCTGAGTCAGATGTTAACAGACTAACCCGTCGTTCCTGAAAGTTTCAGTAATAAGAAACAAACTAAAACAGCCCAACGCCTCATCCTGAGCCATCCTGCAGCGGAGTTAGAGCTTCTCAGGCAGCGAAGGACGGGATCTCTCTGCTGCACACGTACGTGCACGCTCTGAGGTTAAGGAGCATCATTACGAACCAAACAACAAAAACAAAACACAGGCTGTCTGGTGCCCCACAGTCTGAAAGCGGGGGGTGGAGGTGTTAGAGAGGAGCGAAACTGGAGACAATACTGTCCAACATCCTCCATCCATCCAGTCAGGAGGAACTTCAGGCTCCAAACGTTAACAAGAAACCTCTAAAACTGACGGACTGATTTCAGTAAAATATCACTTCAGCAGTTTGAGTCGAGATGCTCGCAGATTCCCGTCCAATCACATGTTTACCAGAAGAGCCGAAGCAAGCAGAGTTTCCTGTTTGACACGTTCAGATCAAACTTTAACAAACTGCAGCATCAACTCAGCTTTCAGAGGAATATTAACTTCTTACATCAAAGGAAATGAGCTCAGATTTCAGATGACAAACACTCCATCTTCATGTCTGGACCACTGAGACTTTTTGATCCAAGCAGAGACCTGAAACAGCCCACAGTTTTGTTTTCTGTTTTATTTTAATGTTTACCTGTTCTCTTGTTGTTTCTTGTATTTACTGACGTTTTTAACTTTTCATCTGACTGAATTAAGAAGCACGTTGTTCAACTTCTGTCGTTTTTATAGAAATAAAATCGATGTTTAACAAACTAATGTTACTGCAGCTCATAAAACATCAGTAAACCAACATTAATCTGCCTCTTATTTCTAAATCTGTTGATTCCAGTTTTTAAAAAGTTCCACAGAAATTCTTCCTGCGGATCCAACATGTTTGGTGTTTTTATTTTAAAACATCTGTGATTAATTCTACATTTGGTGCCTTTTGGGTCCAGAAACATTAAACTTGTCTTTATGTTTAATATTTACAATCAATACATTTAAGATGTCCGTTTGTTTGAAATTAATCTCCATGTTTCTGAGTTATTACGTCACAAACGGCTTCATCATTAAGTTTCAGTTTCCTGAACTTATTGAAACTGTTTCGAGTTCAAGAGAAACTTCACCTTTTGATCTAAATCACATCAAAATTAGGTAATATAATAAATGTGAAGCTGCTGTAAAAATGTTTCTCTTGTAAATTTGAAATAAATATGAGAAAACAAACACTTATGGAGTTTGTGAGCGTCCCGTTTCTGTAAAATCTGAAAGAATCGAGCATACAATCTGTGCCAAAACTCTGGGCTCAACAATAAAAGCACGTTATCACATGAATGTTGAACTGTTTGCATCACTTAGAGATGCTGCAGCGTCAGCTCCTGACTCTTCCTGTGGGAGGAGAACGGTCTCCTGCTGGGTTTGTGCAGCTGCTGCCTCCGTCAGCTCAGAACATCTCCAAACACCTTTGGTTTATCATCAGATCCACTTTTATCAGGACAGAACACTGAAAGGCACTGGGTGAAACAATAAAAGACGTTCAAATAATTTCAGAGTTGTTTTATTGTACGAATATAAAGAATAAATAGTACATTTCTTATATTTACAGGATAAAACATCACTGGGACATGACTGTATCCATAATCATCTTTCAACTCTGAGGTTGATCTGCTTCATCAGAAAACTAAAAGAAGAACCGAGTCCACATGTGGCACCACATCTGCATAAATACAAAATATATAAAACCGCTGCACAAATAAAGACTCTGGTTACAAATAATACTGAATTTTTACAAGAAATTCTAGAAAAACTGCATATACAGAAAATACATTCTCACACTCTGTAGTGCACGTGGAAAAAATAAACTTACTGAGCTTATAATTTAACTTTGTTTAACTGGAGCAGGAGCATTTACAGTCCGTGATCACCGGATACTGGATCGGGATCCACGCGCACTTCAGCCCCCCTTTCCTCTGCACGCACCTCCACCTCAGCACCGTCAGGTGGGTCGAGCTCGCGGGCTTACACACCATCCCTTCCGGGACGGAACACGACCTCTTACTCAGACAGCTCCCCACGCGCACGTACCGCGGCCAGAAGCGGGTGCCCAGGTCGGTCCAGCTGTACAGAACCGGGCAGAAGGTGTAGGCCCACAGCCACTGCTGCAGCCGCCGCTTCAGCTTCTTGCTGGGTTTGGGTTTCTTCCCGACCTGGACGTCGAAGTCCACGGCGCGGATCTCTTTGGGCATCATCCCGCCCGCTTTCTGGCTGTCGGACACGTCCAGCTCATCGTTCCCCGGGAACCTGTCCTCCCCGGGGAGGGACACGGACAAAAAGCGGAGGTCAAAGTCTCCCAGGATGCTCCTCAGCTCCGTCTCGTTCAGGTCCCGCTCCTTGGGGTCAAAGACCGGATCTGGGTCCTCCTTTAGGTCCACCAGCGGCAGGCTGTCGCTCGGGATGGGCCGCAGGAGGTAGAAGTGCTGACAGCAGCCTCTGCCCGTCAGGAGCCCCACAGACAGCAGCAGCAGCCACACGGCCGCGCGGTGCTGAGCACGAGCCATGTCCACACCGGGGGGTCCGCGCGCGCGCGCACCGAGCTGCCACAGGCCCGCTGTTACTGCGCGTAATTACGCGTGAGCCGTCTCCAAAGGTGCGCGTGGAAGAGTCCCTCGGAGGTCAGTGTCCCATCGTGAGCCCGAGTCCAGAAGGAACAGTTCTACAGACACGGATCAGAGGAGTCCCTGCGCCGCGCGCGCGCGCCCAGCGTCACGCTCCATCTGTCTCCTCTGCAGAAAGGCGCAGCGCAAACCCCGCGAGCTCCGTTTTATCCTGCGCGCGAGGCGTGATGTCATGCGTGCGCCCCTCGGTGAATGTGGGTTTGTTGTCTAGGAGGAGATCCCCAATACCTCCTTCTTCCACCGCGCCGGAGGGAGGGGGCCGGAGAGGAGACGCCCCCTGTTGGTTTTCCAGACTCCATTAAATCAATCTTTCATTCTTCACGGCTGCTGGAGGAGAATCCTGCTGGGAGGAACTCCAAGACTACGAGCTACAACAAACTGCAGCCTAAATCTGAGGATTTACTGAAGCTACACTTTTCATTTCAGAACACAGATTTCATAGAAAACGACAGATTTACGGCGCCGGCGTCGTTTAAAAGCAGCCACAGAAGTTTAAACTGTTCAAGACAAGCAGACATCAGTTTGGAGGTGCAAAGATGCTGTGGTAGTAGCTCAGAGTCATCCTTAAAACCGACTGAGCACCAGCAGCTCGTGTGACATACAGTATGAGGTTGTGCACGTTTACGAGGTTTGACCATCATTTCCCAACACGAAATGATCTTAGTGTAAAAGTCTGGAAGGCAGCGGGCGACATGCATTCCTTCGAGGAATGTATGGCCTTCTTTATTTAGAAAGAAAAACAGGCCCGCTGCACAGTGAGCAAACAAGAAATAAATCACTCTGTTAGCAGAACCTCATTTTTCATTAAGGGTTTACAGCCTGAGCCTGAGATGAAACTGCAGCTAACTCCGCTCTCTGCAGCGTGTTTACAGTTTGCGTCCAGCTCGAGTGGGACAGCATTTGTCCCCGACCCCGTGCCACCGAGCACCTCTCAATAAATCGGCCCAAATTAGCTCCCAAATAAACAACTCTCGCTAAGCTGCAGCCGTGGAAAGGATCCCAATTTGTGAACCTGTCTAAACTCGCGCTCAGAGGATCACTCTTAGAGAAAAAAAAAAGTATTTAATGGAAGATTTTAGCCAGCTGCTGCATCAGCCGTAAACCATTCGCTCCAGATAAATGCATCTCTGTTTCTTTTTCAATGAGCTAATTCACACAAGCGCCCGAGCACGCCACTCGTTTGGGTTTCGGTCCAATGATGGTGAAAATCTGGAAAATGTCACCCTTATATTTTTCACCTGACCGGCACGTATCATAAACCATCGCTCCTGAAAAGAGTCGACAGATCGGCTCAATCCGGAGCGTTCACAGGAACTCCTGCAAATAAACCTCAGAGTCGTTTCATTAACGATTAAATCTGCTGCAGAAACTCTGGATTCAGACACTTTGAGTTTTAGAGTTAATATTGAAGGTGAAAAGCAATAATTTATGTGTGGTGATCTGCATTGTTAGTGAAAGTAATCATTGGATGTAAATCTACAATTCAAGATGGCCACCATAACAAGTTAATCTAAAGAAAAAAGACGACATATCAGTGAATTTCACAGATAGAGCTTAAGTTTGGAGTTGAGAGTCATCCTTGCATCAGATCAGGCGGAACATTTACAAGGTTGCAGCTCCGTCTCTCCTCATCATAAAAAGCTCTTTGTTTAATATTCTGACACTAAAAGGTGGTGGGCGACATGCATTCCTTCAAGGCTCCTTGGTTTACCTGCAGGATCCAGATTTCTCTCCCGTTTTGGACCCGGCTGCGGGGAAAGTCCAAATATGGTTCTCATTAAATGTCATCAGCCCTGCCAGGCTCATTTAACGCCAACTTGTTTTGCTTTCTTCTAATCCTTTCCTACTGTTTAACCACAGGAACATTATGACAGTGACCCCCCCCCTAAAAACAAGCCATGCTACGTGAGACAGACGCCTGTTTAATTCTTTTAAGTTAACTAAACACGGTAATAAATCGCCTGCTGTAATGACCTCCCTGTTAAATAAAGGGTCTGGTTCCTTGTGCTTTAGGACACGTTTAAAATTAATCTGCATGCCGGCCGCTGCAGCCCTCCCTGCTGCTTTCTCATTTGGTGAAGGAAAGCATACTTCTCGCCTTGGCAGCCATCTTCAAAATAAAGTCACACTCGGGTGGAGACGCAACAAGAAAAGACCTGAGGACTCAGGTAAGCTTGCAAGATGGCCGAAGGGAAACAAACAAAAAAAAAAACTCAAATAAACTGGAAGCATTCAGAGCACAAACCTCCTCGGCCACAGTGTCAGTAAAATAACCGCAGGAGTCGGATCGTGACCCCGATCACCAAAAACTTATAATTTGTTCTTTCATCAATTTGTTTATTACTTTGAGTAATCTTCTACACAAACAAACACGACTGAAAACACCTCCTTGGAGCAGACCGATGTGTGAAAGCTGAAATCTGAGGGGAAAGCTAACAGCTAACAGCAGCAGAAGACGACAAAAACAACCAGTTTTCTGAAGCAGATTTCAGAGAAACTGATGAGATTTAACATTTCTATGGGGTAATATTTGTAAATAAAGTTAAATATTATTGAAAAGTATAAAGATTTGAACGTTTTGACGTATGAACGGTTAAAAAGTCTCCAGAAGGAGTTTGATGCCAAAATCAGGACAGAAAAATAAAACAAAACTGAACCATAAGGAAATATTCTTTCCAACCAAATAATCCAAGCAGCTCTCGGGGTCTTCATCTCCCAGAATGCATTGCTTCCCACCCGGAGCTGATTGGGGCTGAATCCACGCAGACATGAAGTGGTGAGACCGTTTACTCCGGCACTCGGGAGGTGTGCAAATTGTTTGTTTTGCACTCTTTTCCACTCGTCTGCACACAATCATCACTCCTGCTGAGGGCTTAATTCTTATTAATCACCAGGAGTGACAACCAACCATGAGTCAGATGATAGATCTTCACTCCTGAGTTTCTTTTTACTTCATTCATTTAACAGCAAACATAAAAAAAAAACCTGCACAGGTAGAATAAACTAAAGGAACAAACAGCAACAAGTTCATCTTATTTCATGTCGTTGTCTTGGCCTAATTTCCAGAAATACTGTACTTTTTATCTATTTTTAGCACAATAACTTGTTTTATTTTCATCTGTTTCAGATTTAAAAAGGAGGAAAACAGTGCTTAATCAAGCTTTCAATGAGCAGGGAAGTCTTTGATCAGAGGATCACAAACATTTCAGCTTCTGAACCCCAAATAAATTTGTCTAAAAAGTATATAAGAGCATAATAACTCAAACAGATTAAGCTCCATTTATGTGTTCTTGTTATCTTTTGTAACAATTATATTAAAAATGTGCATTTTTGTTATTTTTTATTTATTTGACAGGACTCCAAACCTGCTGATTTCTGACCAGAGTTGAGAAAGTTACTTTGAAAAATGTAAGTTACATTACTACATCTAGTTACTTTTTAAAATTTGACTGAATGTTTGTGACAGCGGCTCCTAACTCCCTTCAGATTATTAAATTTGGGAACGATAACCTTCTCAGAACTCAAACACCGACTTCGATCTGTCACAGACCGTCTGACCGGCCGGATTAAACCATAACAGGGGCCATATCTGGCCCTTGGACCTTGACACGGCATGCGCCCTAGAACTGTGGCTCCTCTTTTTTTAGCTCCAAACCCAAAAAACTAAGAAAACTTGTGACCCCATTTATTTCAAGTTTAACAAAAGAATCATGAAAACATCCTTAATATCCTTTTGATTAAGTTAGGATTATTGATTTTATTAACAGTAATGGTGAAAAGATGCCAAAAGAAATGTTAAAATGTAAGTTGATATCTGGAGCTTATTTAAGGACCCCCACCTGATGTTTTGCGACCCACGTTGGGGTCCCGACCCCTGCTTTGGGAACCACTGTCCTAGAAGGAGAGCCCGTTCGCCACTTTAACGCTGTAAAAACACAACTAACTCGTTACGTTTTACTAAAATATTAAAGGAATGTGTCATCTAACGCTCTCTGGAAAAACAGAAGTTTGGACCTTCTGGACGTGCGGTTTTTCTTTTTAAATCCACATGGAATCAAATTAACAAGCACTATAACAAACATTTAGTGAAATGTTTTCCAACAAGTAGAGGAGCCGACAAAGAGGCCAAAGTCTCGTGTGAATTTCTGCTCCTTCCACTCGTCCATAAAAGTTTTCACAGACAAAACTCTGCATCCAAATAGTCGTTAAAGCAAAACGCGGAACAAAGAGCTCAGTGATTCCTCAGACGGCAGGATTTATAGAAGCGGGGGGGCCGACAGACGACAGAGTTCATCAGAATTATAAAGTAAAAAACAACAGACTTCTTCATTGGTTTGATAAATGTACAGAAAAACAACAAATAAAATGTCTCAGAGGCCAGGAACAATCATGGTGAAAATGATTCCATTCTTGTCTGGAATTTAGTTTTACAAACTCCACCAACAAATCATTTAGTGGCTCTGGAACAAGTATTTTTATGTTCAGCTCTTAACTCCTAAACTCAGTCTTCGGCTCAGTGTGCACGCACCTTTTTTTGTTTTTTCTTTTTGCTCGAAAGAAACCGAGCTGAGGCAGATTTCTTGATCTAAACGGGGTTTATAGACGTTCACATCAGCTTATCAGACTTAATTATACAGAGAAGCTCAATAAGAAAACTAAAATTCCCCCATCAGTGGTTTTATTTGAATACTGACTGATTTCTCATCGTTTGATTGGGTCAGAAAATAAAACGACGGCTGCTGTGACATTTGTAACAAAGAAGGAAACATTAAAAACCACACGGATCATTTAAATCACCATGAAATCAGCTTCAGTAGAAACCTAGCTCTTTCACTGCCTGTTCCAGCTCATCAGGGGTGACTCCGAAGCCTTCCCAAGTCAAACACGAGCTCGGAGACTGACCGAGTCATCAGCCGGTTCTGGATCCATCCTTCCTCTGTGCATGCTTCATTACAGAGATGCAGCAGCAGCTCTTCTAGATATTATTTTGAAGAGAGGTGTTAAATATGCTCTTATTTAAGTAATGAAAACTACAAACTGACCAAAACTTTAAACTGTTGTTGCATATTTGTCAAATCACCTGCCTGATTTCTAAAGATGGACTTCAGCCATAATAAAAACACTCGTATCAGTCGACTCTGGGTTCTGGGTCAGGCCCTTGGCCTCCTTCCGGTGGGACATGTCTGAAACATCTCCGCAGGTAAAACTCTGTTTCCAGATGCGCAAAGCGCCTCTGCTTCAGATGTGGAGCAGCTGAGACTCTACACTGAGCTCCTCCTCGCTCCATCCTGTGGAAGACGCTCATTTCAGCTTCCAACAAGCCTCCGTCACAAAGAGCCGAGTTTAAATATCTGACTGCTGACCCAGAAGTTAGATCAGAGTGGCTGTGGCGTTCAGCAAGTAGAGGAAGGACTCCACCTTCTTGGTTGATGATACTCCAAACGACAATGCATAGTGATTTCACCGAGTATACCAGGAACCTCCAACCCTGGTCCTCGAAGGCCACCATCCTGCAGGTTTTCCTTGTTTCTCTGCTCCAACACACCTGATTCATGGTTAAATCACCTCTTCATGTTCTGCAGAAGCCTGTTAATCACCCATTGATTCAAATCAGGTGTGTTGGAGCAGAGAAACAAGGAAAACCTGCAGGATGGAGGCCCTGAGGACCAGGATTGGACACCACTGTGTATACCAGGAACCAGGAATCCTTGAAGGAATTCATACCATCTCTTGTCTTGGATGCAAAAGTTTGAACAAGATCTCAGAGAAGCAGTTAGCACTCAGAGTATGTGTTGGAGATAACTCTCAGCTACTACTTCACCAAATATTAGCTTAATATCAGTAAAAGTGCCCGAGTTACAGCCATTTATGTGACTGCTAAGGCCGATGAACGATCAGCCATCTTGACTCAGGTCGACGTTCATCCTGTGATTACTGACAGACTTTCATTAAAGTCTGTTTACTGCTCCATGAGATACTGACAAAAACAGTTAAACACACACACACCTTTAATGGCAATAAATCTCAAGCAGAACTACACTCAGATTACTGGAACAAACGTATGAAGTTTTTCTGCAAGTATTGTTTTTAACTTTACTTGCATCAGCGACACATTTCAATATTTCCACATTTTCTAAACCTAATGAGTCTTTTCTCGTTGGGAACTATTTTACTGCAGGCACAGAACAAAGTCAAAGCAGCTTGCAGGTTTTAATGTACACACACACACACACACCGTGCACCCTGTTAGTCTCATGTTGGCTTAAAGGAGAATCCAGGCCAGCAGTTTTAGATGAGCCTTTACTTTACTGGAATCTAAGTAAATACCTACGCTCTTGATGGATGACACAGTGCTCAATCAACCTGCCGTGTTCTAAATGAAGCCTGACGAGCAGCACAGAAGCACAGCAGGCGTGTAGCGCTTCGCAGCCGAGGCGCTGATCTCCACGTGGTGATCTGGCTGGATTTCTACAGATCTCCTGTGAACAAGTGAACAGGGCAGGAGTCAGAGCGTGGCGGTGGTTTGAGGGGGGGTGATGGGAGGCTGCCGTGCCGTCTCCAGCCTCTAAAACACAGATGACTGTTTGTGCCGTGCAACCTCCACCTCCCCACCTTGGTCTCAAGCTCTCAGCTCCTAATTCACACTTCATAAATCAAGATGACCTGTCCCCATGTGAATTTTTCTCGCTCTGTGCTGGATAATAGTGGCACTATTGTTCCCAACACAAGGATTCATTTCAGAGACAGACCGTCATTGAGCTTGATGCACGGCCTCGATAGCTGCAGCGGCTCCTGCGTGTCCACGGCGGAGTCCTCTGTGTCGGGCCATGTCTGCTTGGTATACGTTCAACTCCTCTGGCAGCTAACGCTGTTCCAAAAATAAGAACACTAATTGGCCAGTGTTTATTTCTGTATGGGAGAAATAAGTGTTTTTAGCAGGTTGTTTGTGGCACGATGCTTTAACAGTCAGGACTCTCTGGGAGGGACAGCTCAGTCCACTGCATGGAAAAAGAGCCGACTTTCCCCTGTTTTGAATAAATAAGGTCTTTTATACAAAAATTGGTAATACGGTTTAGTTGAATGTGAGGCTGGCAGGGCAGCGTGTGACATCATGAACATTGACTCATGAGCAGATGAGTGATGCACACTGAGCTTTTGCCTCCTCTCAAACTCGTATTTAGCGCCACATAAACAGCAGTAAAGCCTCACTCTGCTCCTGTCAGTTAGAGGGGGGCTGCTGCAATGAAGCAAGTGTTTCTATGCGATGTGAGGGGGCTGTCAGCTCGGCACACAGCAGACCTCTGTCACCTGTTGCCACCAGCGGGAGGCTCAGGCGACGGGCGTGGAGCCAAGCCTGGCGGCCAGTAGCAGGACCCTGGCTCCACCTATAGACAGCTCAGTGGGGTGATTTACTCCCCCCTCCACTGCTGAGATGTCTACACACACTCATGCACAGTGCTACAGCAGCACCGTCTGAGTTTGTCCTCCCTGAAATCTAACATCACATGACACATAAAACAAGTTCTACAACCCATTTCTGCAGACAGGTTGGTAGTAAATACTAATCATGCAAATAAAGGTTCTAAATTTTGAGAAAGCATAAAAGCTCCTCCTAGCCAGTGGTTCCTGGCATTTTTAGGCAAAAGAAGCTCCTTCAGAAAAAGTCAGATATAGTAAAGTAAAAAAAAAAAGGCAGTTTTTGTCCTCTGAATTCAAGCAACATTAAAGGTTTTGGAAATGTCCAAGAACTTCGGTAATGTCCCTTCAAAACACACAGATTGGAGTGAATTTACCTAAACAAACACACAATGGAAATGCTTTGCGTGAAGAACAGTTAAAACCTGAATTGTGGGAGTTCTTATTTGATGAGGTCAGCGACACGGGCTCCAGAAGAAACAGGGACGATTTATTTTATACAAAGTTGTTTCAAACAACAAGCAGGGTGGCATGAAGAGGATGTTTTGTGGCAGGATGGACTTCAGCTGAGCTTACAGAGAATGCATAAATGGATGATCTTTGTTGCAATTACAGATTATACTATGTACACATTTATAGTCACTGAAAATATGTATTTAAATATCTACGGTCTATTTAAATCTTCCAAACGTTGGAAAACATCCAACATTTTTCTGCTCTTTTTCTAAAACTACAGCTCCAAACGAAAGCTCCCCTGACTCGTCAACAAACAAACAAACTGGTTGTGGGCCTGATGTTTTTCAGGTGAGGCGGCTGGCCAAAGCTGAAACAGGAAAACGGCTGCAGTGGTTGAAGCAGAAATGAAGAGTGACAGCCAGAGGGTTGGGGCTGCAGTAGCAGTTAGCCCTGCTGTGGAAAGGGTTAACACGAGACAGTAAAGTGAATCCAGATGTGCTGTTATTATTAATATCTGCGGCTGATGAATGGGAAGGTAAAATTACAGGCGCCAGCCGGGGAGGCCCCCGCGCGCCGCCCTGCCACTCAGGAGCGTCCCCGCTCAGCCGTCCGGCTCTCACAGCAGCAGGTCGGGACGAAACCGTCAGCGTGGATTCAGGCTGGCGAAGAAGCTGGAGGCAAGAAATAAAAGGAGCCGCTTCAGATCCAAACTTTCTGCTGCGGCTCTGCTTCTCTTCCAGTTAAAGTTCAAAGTTTAGCACAGTAAAAAGATTGTATGAGTGTTAAAAATAACATTTATTAAGAGGAAACTGCCATCTGTAGTCTCCGGCCGTTCTCTCATTGTGAAGACCCAGAACTGGTCCAGTGCAAACCATTCACTGCAGCTCCAAACTTCAGGCTCGTGCCTGAAAGCTTACACAGAGCACGTCAGACTGCGTGCACCGTGCAGTAAGCTACTCCAACCGCAGGGAGGATTCAGATTTCACCTGAGAAACACTACGAAACATTTTGTTACTTCAGGAGGTTTTCTTTGAGAGAATATTGTTCATGTAAACGCAAAGAAACCACAACTGATCTATGCAAAAGTGGGGTTTGGTTTGAAAACAACTAATGAGTATTTTCACAGTGCATTCACAAGATTGGAGGCTTTATCCAGTAAAATAAAACTAATTAAGTCTGTAAATTATCAGGAAAATACTCCTAGAGCTCAGTAACTGAATCGATGGAGTGAAACATGAAGATGAAGTCTCTGCAGAGAGAAATCAACATCTGGGAGCCTGATAGGAACAACCACATGATCACTTTGCCTCTATAAGCTCCTCTCACCTCAGTCCACCTCCTGTGACGGTTCAACAAAGTCAGACATGGAGACAGACGCCATTTAATACCGTTTCTCCTCCACTCAAAATCTGACACCAACATGGCAGCGTATGTGTTCAGATATTAAAAAGCTTTAAAGACAGATTTTTTTGTTGAGACACCCACTTCAAGCTGACAGAAGTAAATAATCCAAAGTAGCACCGAACTACAGAAAAGGAAGTTACATTTAACTCTCTGCAAACTACACAGCTACAAGTTTTTAATTTCTCATATTTTTCTAAAATTTCTACAACCGAGTACGACTTGAATTAAAACTTGCATCTGATTTTTCTTTTGTTAGTTTCTCTGTAACTTCTCTTTAAAACTGCAAACAGAGCCAGAACTGAAGCTCATTTTTGATTAAATATTAAATACAAATTGACTCTTTGCAGATCAAACATAAGTTTGGCTAAGCTTTAAAAAAAAAAACAAATCATCATAGAAACATGGAAAACTAAGTTCAGGCACCACTAACACAAACATAAGTGAAAATCCTTTTAAAAGTTTGAGGATAAAGCTTAATTTGTAGATGATGACGACTTAAAATCATGATCAGATGCTTATTCTGCAAAGAAGATTCAACAAATTACATTTTTAGGATGATCAGACAGCAACAGCAACAAAAAGAAGACCAAGATAAGAAATCATGAAGTTCTTGCATCAAAATCAACTAATTTTCCAACTCTGGTAAAAAAAATATAACCAGTTTACAAAGACAGGAAGAACAAAATGTTTATAAATATGTATAAAAATGTAAAGTTAAAGAACACTGCTGTTGAATAATGCAACAATCAAAGCGTATGTGATCACATCGCTGCTCATTTAGTCTTCAGTCATCAGAAAAGCAGCTGCAGAGGTAAAAATCATCTGAGCTGCACCTTGAGTTACGTTCACACTGCAGGTCTTCGTCCTCAGTTTCCATTTATCACTAAGACCAGTTCAGTCAGACGGTCTACGGCCCTGATGGGTGGAAACAGACAAGTTCTGCATCTTTGAGCTAATGTGAATAAAAGTAAAAGATGGTGGAATAAAGATTTGCACCCCAATCATCAGAAAAAAGTTCAGCATATGTTGGATGATGGATTTCTGTCCAAAGATCGAATCTCGAGCCGACCACTAAGTCTAAAAGAAAAGAACTTTTCCTTGCTGTTCTGTTTTCGATTCACTTATTACTCACAAAATAGTAGGTTGTGACGGGGCATTAAAACCTGCTTGGGTAAAGATGTGCATTAAAAATGTCAGATTCTGAGCAAACAAGGGTTTAACTGAAACAACCTCATGAAAATACACTTCTCCTGGATTCCTGGCAAACAATTCCAACCATCTTGGCAAAACAAAGTAAACATGTTCGCCACATGATCCACACCTCACATCGAAATGCATTATTCTCAGAGAAATTCTTGATTCTGGGGCTGGAGACTAGAGCCAAGCAGAGCTTTTCCAAAGGTATATAATGACATTAATACTCCACAGAAGGCCATAAACTGCTGTAAATAATGTGATGCATGCTAACCTGCAGATTACACAGAAAACAGGATCGGACCTTGGTTTTGTTCCGTTTGTCTCACCATTTCCTCCCAGTGGATCAAGATGTCTGTTCCTGTGTGCACAAATATGGATCAGAAACAGATTTGGAAACACACGTTTTTGCATCTATGAAGAATGTTTCCGGATTATTAGATAAAATTCTACATGGACAGAGTGCTTCAGCTGCAGGATAAACCTTAAAAACCAGAGGGACCGCAAGAGGCAGGAGGAGGAGTCTGTTCTGTGGAAACCACAGGGTGGGAGAGGATGGTGGGAACCCAGGAAGGAGCGTAAATCCAGTCGGGGAGAATTTGGAGTCTGTTGTTTTAACCGTCAGATGCACGGCTGCAGGGAGGGGGGTGGTGCAGCGGCATCCCTCTCAGGTTGCTGCTGTCCCCAAGCAGTCCTGTGGGAGCCGAGCCAGCCTCTCTGTCGCTGTCTGCCCGCATGGGGCCCCCACCTTCAGAAGACAACCTCACGCTGGTTTTACTCACCCTCCTTTGTGCTTTTCCAACACTGAGATACCAGACAAATTATGCTTAATGACTAGCGGAGGTTGCCACAGCAATGGTTGCTTTGTTGCCACTGCCAAGAGTGTAAACGTTAAGAGTGCAACGTTATGCAGCCACCCTGGGTGCGACGAGGCAGAAGTGTTTCCTGTCGCTGGAACAAACAGGAGCAGGATTTTGTCTAGACTGGGTGCTCGGGTCTGAAGAAGAACCTCCTGTTGACTGAGAGTGGATGAGGATCAACGTGAACTAATGCAGGTTTATGAAGTTTGATCGGTTTCTCTCCTTTGATCCCCCAAATCAACACTTTAACCAGAGAATCTGCTGTGACAAGTTGCCCTCGAGCTCAGTTTTCTGTGTTTTTGTGTCACCTTTCATGAAAATGTGCAAGAAAAAAAAAAAAAAAAAAAGAGCATTAGCACAAAAAAAAAAACAAAAAAAAAACAGTAATTCGCTAAACAAACAAAAAGCTGAATACATGATGTCATTTATATAACAGTTTCTTCTGTTAGAAAAAGTTCTTGAGCTTCTTTGAAGTTGTATTCTGTAAATTGTAGGACCTTGTAGGAAACTGTTCCGACAGATAAAATGTTTAAATCAGGACTCCCTCTCACACCGGAGGAAAACGCCGCTGCGACGGAAATAAAATCCGCCTCAGCAGCGTGTTGGCGAAGACTTCCCTTTCCGTTTAGGTGGTGGTGGTTTATTGTGGCGGCCGTGTATCAGGGTCCTGGGTGGACGGGGGGCCGGGGAACCGTGACGTGGGGCTGACTCATGCTGGCGCAGTCCGGTTGTTGAGAATTCCAGCAGGACCAGTAATCCTGGCCTCATTTCTGGGCTACAACCGTCAGGACAAGCTTGGACACAAATAATTATATCTGCAGTTGGAGGAATTTACTCTCAGACTGATTTCCTTTTGGAGTCAAAGCAGTTCAAGCTAACTGACTTTAGCTGTTACAGATTTACAGATTTTTAGTTAAAAGTTGGTGTGGTAGTAGCTGAGACTCATCCTCAACACAGACTCTAAGCTCTCACAGCTCTTTATTTTCATGGTTTGACTAAAAACGGTTTAAACTCAACATGAGACGATCTCAGTCTGAATCTCTGGAACCAAACTGTGTTTATTTAGTTTTATCTTTTTTGCATCTTCTCCAAGAAGCAAACAGTGATTTATTTCATCTGGAGCTGAATTACGACACTTTCAGGACAACAGGAAAACCTTAATTGATTTCTAATCAGAGTAACTGAGCTGAGCAACTAAAGCAAGCGTTACAAGCTGAGAGCTCCACCGATTTCAGGACTGAAAAATGAGGAGAGAGGAGGCTTTTTATAAAAGCTGGAGTCAGTCTGATTGCTCCCCAGGGAGAGACCCCCACCCACCCCAGTGTCCCACAGACGACATGTTTGTATGTAACATAATCTAACACGCTTTCTTTAAGAGGTGACGCTTCAGAAGGAAACTCCTGCAGTCACATATTCTGCTTCATGCTTCCTCTGAGGAGCAGAAACAAACACCAGGTTGCTGCTCAGCTGTCTGATTTGCAGAAACAGCAGATTTAAAACTGACTAACAGGAAGTCGCCTCTATCTGCAGACGTCATTAACAAACTGGGCAAATTAACAGTAATTAATGGAGAGATTCTTGTCAGCAAAACGTGTAATGAAGCATTTGTTCTGCACGACAGCAGATTTACACCTCCATTTGGACCAATGAGTTCTGTTTTACTTTAAATTAGACCGTCACATAAACACAAACAAGGAGGTTTTTCCACCAGGTCTGGCTGAGAAGCCGTTTGTTTTCCAGAACATTTTTCTCACGCAGAGCACAAAGTAAAGGCTCGATTCGAACGTGCATATAAAGTTTCAACACGGTCAGAAATCTCTGAAAATAAATGTCAGCTACACGACAAGCCATCAGGTTAAAGGTCGCGGCTGAATTGGTTTTAGGAATCTGTTTAAATTTGACCTGATTGGGGTTTTAAATACCAAACTGGTCCTAAAAAGAAATAAAATATGTAATTCACCTGAAGTTTCCTCATTAGCTTTAATCAAACAAGTCGTGTCGTTTAAACAGGAATTATTTTTCTAATATATCCCTAAAAATTCCTTCAGGAATCACAAAAATCAGAAGTTATGACAGAAACAAAATAAAAAAACATCTTTAAGTACCACTTCACAATAAGAGCTCAGTATTTATGAATGCTTTACAAACAGGTTATGAGTTAGTAAATACTATAATTCATTATCATTTATATTAAAAAAGATTAAGACAAGATTAGGTTCTGTATTTTTATTTATTTGCCAATTAGATGTAAAATAAAGATTCTTCAGCACTCTGAGCATTTATAAAGTTTGTTTTAGCGTTTAAAGATTAATAAAACCTAAACTAGCAATAAATTACAATTACCTGGATTAAACTAAAGCACTTTATAAAAAGTGGCCCCTATTAGGAAGTTTTATTTATTTTAGATCTAATTTTATTCAGTTTTAATACTTTGTAGTAGCAACAAAAACTTTTAGACAACTCAGCATAAAATAATTATCCTCCATAAAAAAATAAATGATTTGTTGCAGGAGAATCTGAAGAGCGACAGTTCAATCACTAAAAACTTTATTTAAACAACCAGATCACACTTTTAGTGGTTTAATTCTGAAATGCTAATAAAAGAGCAAACCGTCGACTCTTCAGACCTTCCAGGTTTAGTAAAGTCGTGACTGCAACAGTTGATGTTTTAAAGTTTTAAAACGTTTTCTGTGGTTTGGTCGTGGAGGCAGCAGGTCCAGGAGGGAAAACCAGACGTCCTGCTGGAGGGGATCAGAACCTCAGAACCCCTCCGGTCAGTTCTGGATCCTCCCTGTGGTCTCCTCCCAGCAGGATGTGGTCACAAACCCCCCAAAGGGGGACGAAGAGACGGAGTCCTGATCAGAAACCCAAACAGTCCAATTTTTTTGCAAATAAAGCAATTTTCCTTTAAACTGGACCAGATCCTGCAGTGATGCTGCAAGGATCGTCTCACTGCAGCAAACATTTATCTGTCCTTAAAACTGTTCCCGTCTCCGGACTGGAGCGGCTCTGTTGGTATCTGGAATTAAAATTATTTACATTTTAGAGAAACTTCTCACTGGTTGCTGATTGGTCTCTGGCAAAGTAAACAATGCAGTCAAAAGTTTCTGCCATCAACAAGTAGTTTGGGAATATTTTTAATGTTTTGTTTCTAATTTTAAGTTTTAGTTGCATTAAAATAAACTTAATTTTATACAAAAATTTTACTTTCAGACAACTTCTTGTTTTTCTGCATAATTAAATAAAAAGCCATTTTTTCAGCCTTATCTGACACTTCAGCCCAGAATGAAACCTTTAGAAAATAACTCCCAAATGGACCCGTGCTGCTGAGAACGCTCCTCGGGTTTGTCACGCCAATTTGCGACACTTTAAATCTGCTGCAGGGAAATCCAGATTGATAGATTGTCTGCTACATTGTGGCGTGGCAATTTGGCACGGAATGGTGCACTGTCACCAAGGTCCGGTGATCAAAGGAGTCATGGGGGGGTCACCAGGACAGTTCACCATCTTCACACCCACACCCGGCCTCCTTCACGCCACCATCTGAGCCCTTTGGAGCTCTGATCGTTTAAACAAAAATGCATTTCTGGTTACTGCATAACTTAATGGGGTCTTCTTCAGTGGAGAATGGGTTAAAAAGTTCAGCTTTTGCAGGCTTTTTGCTCAGTTCAGCAGATTTCAATCAGATGCAACTGTACAATCCATACATAAACAATGCATTTATTAAAACTGAATATTTGTGGTTAATTACACAGCAGACCAGATGAAAGTAGGTACTTTTAGAGACCATAGAGGGGATCAGTGGCTGGGCGTAAACACGTTTAAACCCCTGGTTGCAGAACCAGCTTAAAATCTTTCCCTGGTCTCAGAAACGGACACGTCGACTCAAGCTGCTGTTTTATTAAAGAAAAACAGCGGCTCTGCTTAAATGTCCACATAAAGGCAAAGAGCAGAGCGTCCTATCTGCGCTCAGATCAGCTCAGTCATGGTTTCCAAAGTGATAATAGAGGAATTTACAACATGTAACTGTAGCTTTTGTTATTAGGAAAAGCTGACAGAATAATGTAAATTTGGTGAGTCAACACATTGTTGATTTAGTAAAAGTTCATTTATGTAACTTGAGGAATTTTACAGCAAAGAAACAAAAACAAAAAGCTACGAAACACTCCTCATGAGGTTTACACTACTTTGTTGTCAAGAGTTAAGGTGAAAAAAAAAAAAAAAAAAAAAGTATTTCTGAGTGACTGGAACTTTATATTTAGCCATTTTTAAAAAGGCAAACATGTTAAACCTTTAATCTGTTTTTATCGTGACTGATTTTTAATTGATTGTTACTTTGCTTCCAAACAGCCTGAATCTTGTGATCTTCAGGCTTTCTGAAGGTCTTTGACAGTTCTTCTGTCCTTTGACTTATTCTACCCATTTTTAAACATATTATTATTGACAAATCGACCCAAAAAGAAAAACAAATTAAAAACGAAGTTTACAAATAATATATCTGAAAGTTCTGATGAGCCATAATGGCCTGGAAAATGGTTCAGAACCATGGTTCTCCAAGTGTGGGACAAGTACCACAGGTGGTGCTCAGGATCCCTCTAGTGGTACGTCCAAGAAACTTTGGCATCAACCATTTACAAGTTAAAAAAATAAGATAATTCACCATCTTAAGAGAGCAGAAAGGAAATCATCATCTTGGCTCCAAACAAAACTGCAGTGGAGAAGATTTTGAGGAAACTCAAGTGAACGACTATCTGAGGAGCTGCTTAAAGTCTCCATAAGACCTGCTGGCAATATTTAATAAACTTTAATCTGTTTGTATTTAGTTGTTGTGAGGCAGAAGAAAAGCCAACACCTCAGTGAGTTTTTAGGAAAACTTTGAGAACTGGTTTAGAAAAAGCTCTTTATGATGATCTATGAAACAAGATGTTTTCAGTCAAGATAATTATCTGTTAAAAAGGACAGGTTGTGTTTAAATTTCTCCAGATGTTCAACCCTGGTCCATCAATATAAAGAATGGGAAAAAAAAGGTCTTTTTTCCTCCAATTGACAGGAACAATGATGCATCTTTATGATAAATATGGCATCCAGTCCCGTCCATCAGCTCCATCTGGTTTTACACTCAACCCACCGTCTCCTTTGTGTCCAGTCGCTCTGAACGCTTTTTAACTGCGCTGTGGAAATCCATCATATCGTCTATGAACATTTATTGCTCCAAATCAGCTTCCCAGACAGAAGCCCATACTGACCCCAAGAATGAATCCGTTCTTTTATTTCCTCCAAACTCTGTATAACGAATGTAACATTCAGTCCAAAGCGGTCCTGAAATAGTCAGCTTAGCTCTGACAGAAGAAAGAAACCAAGACCTCCCACATTTCTATAATAAAAAGGAAAAATAGAAAAAGTGCTGACAAAATGCAAAGCAAGGGCTCAAACTGTCAAAACAGAGCAAAATGGGCTGAAGCATTCAACCTAAAACTCATTTGAACAATTTCAACCCTGACAGGAAATAAGGTTTGCATTTGAAGCCTGAGATATACTCGGGGCCGTAGCTCCCATTGATTCCACCGGGGTCCGGACCTCAGTGTTTTATAAAAACATGAATCCAAACAAGGCTTTTGAACGGCGTGGTTCTCTGCGTAGCTCCACCAGTTTCCTGTAGGAGGCGCTGCAACTGTGTGCAGCTGCAGCCAAACTCAATGTATACGAAGAAGAGCGCAGCTTTGCTACCTTACTGCTAAAATAAA